>NW_004524582.1:7221856-7231364 GCF_000260255.1 Octodon degus | reverse complement strand
GAAAAATAAAATTTACTTTGTTAGATTTTAATCTAAAAACTATTATTAGTTTGAAATAGTTTGTTGTTTTGTTTCAGATAGAAATACAAGTAGTTCACAGACTTTGGCTAAAAACTTTCACAATAAATTTGAACTTCAATTTAAATATATGAATACAGTATATAGATGAATTTTTATTCTTAGTCAAAGTAATCATATTACTAAACTATGATAAAAAATGGAAACTTCCTATCAAATATTTCTATATTTAACTGAATTTTAATTCACTAGGAAAACAAAATATGTTTCCGAGTACCCTATGTTCTTCCAGTTATTTTGATCTTACACAGTTTTAAAGATCTATAATGCTTGGTTAGCCAATATTGGTTAGACAGTATTATGTTACATATTTAACAAAAACTTTGTACTAGCACAAAGAACAAACTTAAAGAAAGTAACTATTTCTTCTCTTATGATATAAAGTACATAGCACCAAATTTAGAACATTCTGTCTTTAGCAATCTCATATACTGTGTGTGTGGTTGGAATAGATTACCAGGGAAAGGGTAAGCTCAAATTTATGTAATCCTTGATTGTAATTTTATAGTAGTATGTGATGACATTCCTCCATCTTTAGACAAAGAAAACATATCCATAAACAGTAAATGATATGGGCATTTTCTATATTACCTTTCTGATTCTCTCCTACTCTTTACAATTATCTCTTCCTCAACAAAGAAAACATGGCCTTTCCACATACCTGTCTCTTTCTCTAAATTATATTACAAAGTATAATCCATCAGAGCAAAATTTGATTACACAAATATTTTTGTAGACATTTCAATCTCCAACTGCTTCAGATTAACTCATCAATCTCTCAAATCAAATTAAACAAGGTTTCCGACTTAATGTAGTTTCAAACTATGTTTCACTATTCTAATGCGATATTTTTATAATAGAACAAGCTCGTTTCTTAAAAGAAATTATTGTTAATATTTTATTATAAGAAACTGCTTATAAAAATTAAAATTTTAAAGTGCAACTCATATAATCCTTTAGATTCTAATTTGACCTTCTACCAACTAAATGCTCAAGAAGGCCCTATAGAAATCGTGTGCCTAATGGTATACATTCATGTATGTGTACTATACACAGGGATGTATCTTGAATTTTGTTTCTCAAAGAGTCCTATAAAATTTTGATGTATTAGGCCATCTCATAATTCCATACTGCAGACTAATCTATGTTTGCATTTCTTACATCTTCAGCCCCAACCTCTCACCGAGAGTCTAAATGGCTTCCATTTCTGAACATTGTTATCACTGTATTTTCATAGTCCACAGTGATTACACTCACTGTAAGAAGTTGATGCATGCCCGTAACAATTTTAGTTATTTTCTCTCTCTCTCTCTCTCTCTTTTTTTTTTTTTCGGAACCAGGGATTGAACTCAGGCCCTTGTGCTTGCCAGGGAAGCACTTATTCCACTGAGCCATCTCCCTGGCGATTTTCCCTTTTCTTGAACCCTCTTTCATTTTTACCTCATGAGATTCGTGTACTTACAATATCTTAAAAGGCTAATTATCCTACGTACAATTTGAAAGTGAAACTAATGGACCAAAGCCAAAGAATGTATAAAACATGTATAGCAATTGTACTAAATCAACTAAACTTCTAGCAGCATGTCTAGTGCCTGCCTGGAAATCGGAAGACCCTGAGATTATTCCCCAGCTTACATTCTAGTTGCAATCTTTCGGGTACAAAGGGACCTTGCATTGCCAACATTTATTAACATTATCAACATAGGGGTAAACAATTTGTAGATGTAGTTCACATTTCTTCTGGATATTGTCACAGTTGTACTGCTGTGTGTCAGAACTAGGGATGTCCAGAGGTTTTTCAAAGAACGTGTGAGACTCACTTTGTTGGATTAATGAAAGCATTCAACTTACTGACATTAAACAGAATTCTTTGGTAAATTGGGAATTTATAGATAGATAGATGGATAGATAGATAAATAGATATGTATATCCATATCTATCTATATATCTATTTATCTATCTATTTATCTATCTATATAACATCATATTATACTACACATTTGTGCTGGATATATATATTTTCATTATAAACAAATAAATATTTACAATATACATGTGAGGTATATGGAGTTTTCCACATAAGAAAAAACTGTTCATATTTAACCTTGTGTATCTGAATTACTTCATTTAGTATTATGGTTTCCAATTTCTATAGATTTTGTGCAGCATATGTCTTGAGAATTTCCTTTGCCTTGTGTCCTTATCTCCTAACATATCTATATTTAAGTCAGAATTAGTTTTTCTTCTGTTCTAGTTCTGCCACATAAGTTGAACTTTTCTGTTTTCAACCCATGTAAGTTTTTTGTTTGTTTGTTTGTTTGATTGTTTGTACTGGGAATCGATCTCAGAACCATGCAAGCACTGGGCCATTGAGCTATATCCCTGCCTCCACCCATGTAGGTGGTAAAATTGTCATTCCCATACTAAAATTTTTGTCATGAAATATGAAAGGACTTCTTATATAGCAATAAATGTACTCTTTAGTTTTCTCATGAAATACAAAGTTTACAGTCTATGTAGCCATTAAAAGTGAATGCATATGGGGCGGGGAGATGGCTCAGAAGAATAAGAGCTTGCTTGGCAAGAGCGATGGCCTGAGTTCAATCCTCGGTTCCGAAAAAAAAAAAAAAAAAGTGGACGTAACTTATAAATATGTACATATGCACAGCAAAGTACTACGTGGCTAAAAGTTACGACTTTGATTTATTTGTGGGAAAATGAGTGTACCTCCAAAGCGTAATTCTAGTGAAATAAATCAAGCGCAGAATGTTAAAAGCCACTTTGTTTCTCTTATACACAATGCATAAACTGTACCTAATTTAAAAAGCGAAATACTTGATGATGGACAACAAAAAATAGGCTTTCTGGAGCTGGGAAAGAGACGTGAGGCTGAAGCTATGTGAGAGCGAGGGGACAGGAAGCTCGAGCCGAGAGGTGCAGGACACGAGCAGTACAGGTAGCAACTTCCTGAATGATTGTATTTAGAATGTGTCATACGCACATACCAATAAAAGGGGGGAAATTAAGTCATCTAGTGACAGAAGCCTGGCAGAGTGCCGCTCTCACGATTACTATGGCCAGTACCACCAGTGACAAAAGGGCACACGCATCGCGCAGGTCGGGTTGCTCAGGGTTCTAGCGCTAAATTCCCAAGTCTGCCGTTTAAATTATTTCCCTCAGTTAAACATCCTTGTAGCATTTAACAAGTTTATTAAATTCTCTTTGTTGTTGTTTGTGTCCTTTTTTTTTTGAAACCAGGACTTGCACTTGCCAGACAGGTGTTGATGCCGCTTAGTTATCTCCCTGGCCCTTTCACAAAGCTTTGAGAGTTATTTCCTCAATTTTGTTTTAACACACATGATTCTTACACAGGGTACCAGCTATAAGTTTATGACAGGTTGTACAGCTTGTTGTCATTGCTAGTTATGTTTTTATGTCATTCACTTACTAAACTGAACTGTTTTAAAGGATCTTTTCTTTGAAATAAATATTAAGTAGTACTTAGTTATTTTGGATTGTTTTAATTTACTTCAGTCAGTCAGATAGATACATAGATAGATAGATACTTGATGAAAATAATAAATCATCAAGATAATTTGTAACACTCAACAACAAATCAAACAAAATAAGGAAAAATCCAAACAGCACAAAATGGCCACTAAAATAGAAAGATATTCAAAAGTTAATCAGTTAAAGCAAACGAGCCCCTGTGTCATTTAGAACAAAAATTAAAATAAAATTATAAAAAAGTATTAATAATTAAATAAATGATGAGTTACATAAGTATAAATACATACAACAAATAATCAGTTAGTTCACAAATGATCTCTAAGTATACTATCAGAAAAAACAAACAAACAGAAAAACAGTGTGTGCAAAGAAAATACTAAGAGGGGTGGGGAGATGACTCGGAGTTCTATCAAGCCTGGCACAAGGACTTTCGTTCGATCCCCGGAAACACATGTCATGCTGGCCTGGGAACCAGGTGTAGTCCCAGCACTGCCGAGGCTGAGACAGGAGGATCACCGTGAGTACAAATTGTATAGGGAGACACTGTAGAAAGAAAAAAAGAAAGAAAGAAAGAAAGAAAGAAAGAAAGAAAGAAAGAAAGAAAGAAAGAAAGAGTTAATTTCTTTTATAAAAAGAAAATGCTAAGAAGGAATTTCACTCATACAATTGTCAAAAGGAAAATTAAGTTAAACATAGCATAAGTATGGAAAGAGGTAACGTCACAAGAATAAAGCCATCAAGTCTAAAAAATTATGTTGTATGTAGACATACATGTACCCAATATTGTATGTTTGAATGAATAAGAAAACATTTTAAGAAATATAAGAAGCCATAAATTTGCTATCATATAAGAGGACACAAAATATTCCATATCTTTGATGGGTAAAACATTAATTAGCTTATAAACAAATAAAACATTTCAATAATACAGATGATGAATGAGGTATTAATATCTAAGATAATATACAAAATATTACTTTATATAATATTTTCAAACACAACTTTAGAAAATATTTTTAAATAAATGGGTTGAAAAATAAATGAGTTGAACCACATAATTTAATAAGATTTGATAACAATTAAATTCTAATTCTCCATATAACAATCTTAAATTGAAAATGTAATGAAATACAGTGGAAAAATTATTGATGAGTTATATCTAATTGTTACAAAGCTTTATGATGTAAAAATAAAGCATTGGACAATAAAAGCAAATTTGTAAAGTATGAAAATTATCATCATATAATTTTTATTTTTAAGAAACAAAGTAGGTGTAATAATCTCTTTAGATTGATGTTGGTGCCAGTGAGGCAGGCACTGGTTAGCAATTTTAGGAAGAGAAACAGAGACAAAATACAAGTTAAAAAATACACAAAGATATAAAAGCAAAGTATGTTCTACTGAATTTAGAACACAGAAAATGATAAAGTGAAAGAAATAATTTGCTAAAACATTTTTAAGAAACTGTTAACATTTTTTAAATGATTTAGAGTAATGAATTAAAGTTATTTCTATAACCAATGATTTTTGTGTGTGTGTGTGAAACAGGGTCTCCTCGTGTAGCTCAGTCTGATCTTAAACCCATTATGTAGCACAGGTGCCCTCAAACTCACAATGATCTCCCAGCCTAATCCTCCAAATTCTGGGATTACAGGCATGTGGAACCATGCCCAGCAACACCTAGGATTAGAGAAACAGGAAGGCATAATTTGACTGAGAATCACAAAAAAGATAAGATTTTTAAAAACTCGTAAAATAGATTTTTCCAACTGCCCCAAAATGTTTTCACAGATTTAAAAAACTTTAAGATTGTGTAATGTATCATCTATAATTTTATGTATAAAAATTGATATATGCATCTATATATGTATATAACTACATTATATTACACAAATATACTCATTTAGAAATATACGTGTGAATATAAACATATTTATGCATACAAATATATACCTTTATTCTGTCTATAAGAGGATTTAGAAGAAACAACTCGCCAGTAACAGTCAGCATTTCTATTACCCACCCTCTGAGTGCTGTACCATTTTCCTGAAACAAAACCAGGCCCTATGCAAGATGAACCAATGATGTTTTGTAGTATTAAAAACAAAGAAAGTGCTCAAAGCTAGCAGACAGAAACATATTTAATAAGAAGGTCAATGAGAATGAAAGACAAATGCAAGCAGTGTAATGTAAAATCTGGAACAAACAGCAAGATAAGGAAGAGTAGCATTGCAATAAGTTACATACTATAAAATTAATAATTGCAAACGTGTACTAACATAAAGTGGATGCAGTATATAAATAAATCAGATCCATCTCTCCTGTGGAAGAATTTAAAGCCTTGAATATAGATTCGCTGCTTTCAAGGAGAGACAGTATAACTTCCCACTTCTTTAAGTGGTGTTTGCTAAGTGGCTTCCTTCCAAATCTAAAGAATGCAAAGTGGAAATAGCAACTGCGCAGTGGAAAACTCTGGCAATCTATATCTCAAACAAGAGATGGATGCTGTGTCAAGAGAAAGTTAGAAAGTCAGACCTGCTGTAACACACATAGAACTTTACCTCTCTGATCTTTCCCTCCAAATTCATGATCCTATGTGTACACATGAGGAAAATATCAGATAAATTCCAATAAAAGAACATTTCATGAGAATGAACTGATCATAAAAGATCAGAAAAAAAATAATTACTACTACAATGACCATGGGCATAGGTTACAGTCAAAAGGAACCTTATGCAATATGACAACAAACTGCTTGCTATGTGACTTGCTTCCTCATTTGGTACTGGTTTTATCTGAGCAATGGTGCATGTGATCTCATTGGTTGACCATAGTTTTATCCCACCTTAAACCCACTTGAGTGTGTTCATATGTTCTCTACCACCGTAGACCTACCTCATGACATGGTTTTACATTATAAAAGTCCCTGGAAGAGACTGCTTCCCCAGGAACACATATTTGGGGTCCCCCTTTTGTCCCTCTCTTGGACAGAAGTTTTCTTTTTCTCAAAAAATATATTCAGCTCTAAAAAAAATAAAAAATAATAATGTAGGGCCAGCTCAATACCTCAGTAGATTAAAGCACCAGCAAGCAGATACAGGGGCCGAGGTTCAATCCCCAGGCCTGAGTTGCCAGCTCTGTTCCCAGGAAGCACTGAGCCAGCGATTGAGACTGGGCGTGGTGGTGCACACCTGTAATCCCAGCACTTGGGAAGCTGTAAACAGGTGGATCACTATGACTCCAATCTAGTAGTGAGACCCAAGACACCAGGTAGACCCTTCCCCCCAAAAAAAAAAAAAAGATAATGTGGTTTTGTGGAGGGAATTCCAAAACAGAAAAAACACATTGAATGCAAATTTTTCAAAATGTCATTTAATTATGTATTCTTCTTGACACATATGTATAAATATATGACCATAAATTGAATCTAATCAACCTGGTAATATAACATATTAATATTGAAAACCGAGTGCTTATAGTATGGAAACTGTTGCCAGAAATATAACATTATTTTAAAGAGCAAGGCTATTTACAAAAATTATACAATGAGAAATGGCTCATTAAACTGAGAACCCACATTCCACTCTTTGCACACCCTAAAACTACCTCTAATAAATCTTCTCATGCCCTTTTTATTGAAAAATAAATTAAGACAAGATTTTTCTTTTTATTATCACAGTACTTCATAATAAAGAAAGAAATGTAAACCATGTAGCATTTATCTTACAACTGAATTTAAAAAAGGATGCTTTAAGAGGAGTTGCATAACTCAAAAAACAAATGACAGCTAAAAATGCAGTAAATTACTTTATCATATGACTTCTAGATTAATCTTTTTTTAAAGCACTGTGATTTCAAAATTCCTTCATACCAGTAAACATATGGTTTCCAATTTCTTTTAAAATAGTATCTGCACTTCTATGTTTGGCTTTTTAAGTCTTGTCTTCTTTCAATTCATATCTGAAACCTGTTCCTTCTATCTTCCTGACAGTCCTCTTCTTCCAGTCAATCTGTTTCCTCATATTTCTGCAAAGTGAAAAACTAAGAGAACAGAGTCTCAGCAGGAAAGACTGTTTCTCTGTAAACTTTTAGCAGGAAACCTCATCTTTCTGGCATATTCTTCCCTCTTTATTGCCTGCTAATATTGAATTCATCTCTTATAGCCTTTGAAAATACATATACACAACTAACAGTATGCATGTTCTGATCACTTTAGTGGGGAATACAATGTCTTGTCATAGTAGATACAGCATTTCTTTTCATTTCATTATTGAACAGAAGCAACACAAATTAACTATTTTTGAAAATATAATAAAATTTAGTAATTTAACATACAGAAACTTGAATCATATAGAATATCAACAGCCATGATCAGACAGGACCCTCTCCTCACAGTGTGTCATGCTCAAATCCCGGGAGTAAAACACAAGGACAAAGTCTTAAAGACTGTTAGAGAAAAGCAGCGAATCATTTATCAGGTAAACCCACCAGAAAGACAGGCAACTTCTCAACAAGAACCTTAAAGGCCAAAAGAACACGTAAAGAAATGTTCAAGTTGTAAGAAAAAACAGCTTTCCGATCAGGATGCTATAATCTAAAATAATATAACAATTGATGGAGAAAAGCTATCTTTTTAACAAAGGGCAACTGGATTTATATTATTACAACTCAGGATATACTTCTGTAATTTGCATTAGTACGTAAACCCCATGGTAACTGTATATGAAATATTTATGGAGTACATATAAAATAAAAATGGAATCAAAATGTCGCACCACACACACGCGTGCGTGCATGCGCGCGCACAAACACACACACACACACACACACAGAGGAAGGTATTAAGTAAGGAAATAAAATTTAGGGGATATAACCAATGTCAAAGTAATATCTTTCTCATAAGTAATTGCTTTAAACATCCAATCAACAGGCATAGACACCAGCATAGTAAAACATGACGACCCAATGCAGTATCTGGTTTGTGCATGAGATTCACTCGTAGTCTATGGACGTAGCTCACAAATGAAAAGATGAAAAAAAGTTTATGTAAATAGTAGCCAAAATAGAACAGAGGAGGTTATTCTAATGTGAAATAAAATATAATTTAAAGGGAAACTGTCACAAGAATATATTACATATTTATTGATTTATGTATTGGGTACTCAGAACTGAACTCAGTACCTTGCACTTCCCAGGTAGGTGTTAGTGTCACTGAGCTATACCTGTGGCCTCATGTATGCTATGTTGCTCAAAAAGTAGATACAGGGGTACACAGAAAACATAAACATGCATGCACCTAACTTTATAGCCTAATTATATTGAGCAGACATTGTCAGAAGTGAAAGGGAAAATAGCTCTATAATAATAGAAGAAAATATCACTCCACTCTTAATAGTTGAATAACCACACAGAAAATTAATGCCAAAATATAGGTCTTGCATAACACTAAAACAGAGTTCGGCATAAGAGATGTAGAGGACACTGTTCAAAAATGAAATTTTGAATAAGACTCTTGTGGTGGCTTTTATATATGAAGTCTCAACAATAAAGAGCCTGAGGCAAGAGGGTAGCTGGGAGATAGAGGCTAGCCTGGGCTACATAGTGAGTTTAAAGCCAACCTGCACTACCAAGCAAGATCTTCTTTAAATAACATAAAAGCCATAATGTGTAATGAAATAAATCAACATTAAATATTGCAATATCTTTTTCATAAAAAGCCCAAAATACAAATAAAGGCCAAGATAAAATCTGAATCATGGGAAAAACAGATAATCTTTTGCAAAACAAAAGGGAAAAAATAAGTGAGCAACTGAGGATAAGAGGTTGAAAATAATTGACATGAGTTACGTACAGATACCAATTCATTATGAGGAATGTAATCCTTATACACTCCAAACATATACTAATAAATTAATGAAAT
>NW_004524582.1:7218405-7221661 GCF_000260255.1 Octodon degus | reverse complement strand
AATAAATAAATAAATAAATAAATAAATAAATAAATAAATAAATAAATAAATCTCGATACATATAGCTCTGTATGAAGCTATTTTCATTCAAACTTCTTGAGTAGATTGCAAGAATTTAGGCCAACTAAGACTTTTTCAAAATCTATTCTTCAAACTGAAATAAAAATCATGTAAAACTAAGAATAGAAAATCCTATGCTTAAGAGTTATTACTGTTAGAAATTTTTCATGGAATTTTCTTGTCTTCATGTTGAGTTCATCTAGGGATTTCAAAGTAAGATGATATAATGTGTTCTATATTCAAAATTCCATTTTATTTTGCATAAATAATAATTGGATATGAAACAAGTATGAACTTTATTTCTCAATGTTTCTCAAAGTCATCATTAACACAGAGACATTCCCACACATACAGGCGTGGTCTCTCACACACATACATACATATTGTGGAATTTTTTGTTTCAAGTTAACAAGATACCTGGTATGTCATCTTGCTCAGTGAGAGTTTGTGAAATATCCCATTGCTGATGATATTGAATGTTCCCTGGTTGCCTTCCAAACCCCTAAATTTAGAAGAACTTATTATACTTAATCCTGGCAGGATAGGAAATATGAACACTTGAACCTAGCATCCAGGAACAGGAAGAAAATGTCTCACCAGCACAGCATTCTAATGAGCTGCAAAACTCCATGCTGACTCTAGATGCTACCTGAATTAGAAACACATAGCACTGACCTTTGTTTCAAAAAATGCTGAAGAATGACTATAACTAAATGTTTGAATTTTCAGACTTCTCTTTGATAAGTAAGAAAGGAATCAATTATCTATAAATAGGTTATACAATAATAATTTTGTGTTAGGTGTTTTCTTATGTTGGTAGTTTTAAATGAATCATATTATTTATGTTTTCCCATGTTTACTGAAATATAAATAATCAGAGAAAACATGATAAATGTAAATCTATGAAAAATGATGTGAAAACATTTAAAAGTTATACAATCTTGAACCAATTAACAGATTTTTCATTATAATACTTTATTTAAGAGTAAACAGCAAAAATGGTCTACATAAGTTAGAATATATAAAGATAAGTATTAGGGACTATATATCTGTATTTCCAAGATGTATGTGGCTGTGTCACTTAACTAATTATGACAGGAGATTCTACATGAAGGGATTAGTGGTTTAAAATAAAACAGAAAAGTACTTGCTTCTGACCAATGACTTCTAACTTGAGAGTCTGAAGTGAAAAGTCAGTCATTTGCAAATCCAAGCCAAAGCCCTCAGAGGGTACCAAATATAATAGCATTTTGATCTTGGTATTCTCACCCTCCAGAATCATGAGAAAAAAATATTTCCAAATCCACATAATATCAAAGATAAGATGGCTGATGGTGTTTTCAGTTCTCTCTGCATCTTCTTATCTGTTCCACTGACCCTCAGTTTTGTCTTTCCTCCAGTACTATGCTGATGTTATCACAGTAGCTTTGTAGTACAGTTTCAGGTCAAGGATTGTGCTACCTCCTGCCTTTTCTTTGTTTCCCAGGATGGCTTTTGATATTCTGAGTCTCTTCTGGATCCAAATGAATTTGAGAAAAGTTTTTTCTATCTCTGAGAAGTATACTAATGGTATTTTAATTTGAATTGCACTGAATCTGTACAACAATATTGGGAGCATGGCCATTTTCACAATGTTGATTCTTCCTGTCCAGGAGCTTGGAATATTTTTCCATTTTCTCAAAATCTCTTCAATCTCTTTTCTCAGAGTACTGTAATTGTCACCGTATAACTCTTTGATAAACGAGCCAAACATACTTACTGGAGCAAAGATACCTTTTTTAATAAATGGTGCTGTGAAAATTGGCTTTCACATGCTGAAAGCTGAAACTAGACTTATGCTTATCATCATGCACAAAACTATAGTAAAAAACTATCAGAAATTTAAATATTAAAAAAGAAACACTAAATCTTTTGGAGGAAAATGTAGGGAGAAATCTTAAAGATATAGGGTTAGGTAGTAAGTTTGTGAACAAAACTAAACTACATGGGAAATACTTCAAAGAATCAACAACTGAAATTTCATCTTTTTGATAACCTTCTGCACTTCAAAGCAAATCTCCAACAGAGTAAAAAGAAAACACACAAATTGAGAAAAAATATTATAGCTTCATGTCCCTCCAGCAAAGGCCTTCTATGTAGAACATGCAAAGAATTAAAATATCAGACTCCACCAAATTCAAACACTAATCCATAATGGGTATCTGAGATAAATATATACTTCTCAGAATAAGAAATATAAATGACAAGTAAATATATGAAAAAAATGTTTGACATCATTTGTCATTTGAGAAATACAAATTAAAACAGCACTGAGATTTCATCTCACCCCAGAAAGAGTGGCTATCATCAAGAAGTCAGCCAATAACTAATGTTGGAAGGGATGTGGAGAAAAAGGAACCCTCAAGCACTATGGCTGGGAGTGCAGACTGTACAACCACTACGGAACTCAGCATAGAGATTCCTTAAAAAGATAGAATTGGAGATGTCATTCAAGCCCACTATTCCCTTCCTGCATGTTTTTTGAGAAGAACTGAAAACATCATACCACAATGATATATGTGCCTCCATGTTTATGGAATCGCAATTTGTCATAGCTCAATACTAGAAAAGATCCTGATACACATCAACTGAAGAATGAGTAAAGAAGATGTGGTATTTTTACAAAATGGAGTATTATTTAGTTGTAAAACAGTATAAATTTGAGTCTTTTGTTTGTAAATGGATGCAACTAGAAAACATATTCTGAAGTGAGATAAATCAGACCTACAAGTACAAACATTTTGTTTTTTCCTTATTGTGAGAACCGGAAAGAGAAAAATGGAATCTGAAGGGTAAACAGATACTGGGTAAAAGGAGTGAACTTATTCAAAAAGAACAGTAACTGAGTTGAGAAGGACAGGATAGGTGGTGGAGGAGAGAGATTTTTCTATGCATGTGAACAGGAAGGTTTGGACAACTGTACTGTGCATTTCTTGTGGTCTATGGGAAGGAGTAGTTAATGCTTAATTTGTTTCATCTCCTTTTTTCAATTGTTTGTACTTATTCTCTTCTTAATTTCTTATACCATTCTTTCTTTTTTTTCTTTCTTCTTCCAAATGTACATGCATATATCTGGTAATATGAATAACTCATTGGAAAACCATACTATGTATTATAACAAATACTGTGAAATGCATATTACTTTGTTAATGAAATT
>NW_004524582.1:7210030-7218305 GCF_000260255.1 Octodon degus | reverse complement strand
ATTGGAAAACCATACTATGTATTATAACAAATACTGTGAAATGCATATTACTTTGTTAATGAAATTAGATATGACTTACAATTTTTTGTTTTAATTCTAAATTGTACTCTCTTTAAAAAATAAACAATCCATATAATATGACATTTCTGTCAAATGAGAGTGACTTGACTAGCACAAAAATTATTGAATGTTAGTTAAGTATGCAGGCATGTATTGTACATGTGTATATAACGTATGCATAGATTGATGCTACACATTTGCTCTCACAATGATCTCCATAAGCAATAGTTACATAACTTAATCATTTGATCTATAACTTCGGTAGATGCTCTAATCCTCTAGATATAAATAGAAGAGTTTTGTAATCTCAACAACTAACACTGGGTCAACATGATAAAACATACCTCCACACTAAGTAATGGAGTTCTTTTTAAAGTAAAAATACTTGATCTTTTATACTTCTCATGTTTCAGATCCAAATTTCTCTTTCTGTATAGAGTTGAAAAGTTCTACTTTTTTTTTATTCAGAGAATGGTCATCCTATCCCTTGTGGCATTTAGTTGATCTTCTGTCTCTACTGTCAAGTTCCTTATTAATTTGCTCACTATATAGTACTCTGTCATTTGGTAAAGTTGGCAGGTGATATGATTATGCATTTTCTGCAGGATGGTTAGAGCTCAGTGTCTATAATTCATTGACTCTCACTTGTGAAAATGTCTATTAATCTCCTGATGCCACTTATTGATGTCAAAAGTAGCTTCATAAATCTAAATAATTCTGTGGCTAGGGTGAACTACCCAGATCACTTGGAGCAATCTCTCATTTCAACTAGAGAAACAAGCATCCCAAACATAGAATATTCCACAAATCCAACTTTCACGTAATTTCAGTGTCACATAAAGCTCTTCAGTTATAAGATTTTATTATTTGTTATTTGTTTAATATAATGGCTCACTAGAGACCCAGCCCAGACCCAGCTTTTGTGTGAGAGAATTTCTACCCTACTGTGCCTGCCAGAACCCTTTGGTACCAGTCTAGTCCTGGCGTGTGAGTAATATATTCTGCCATGCTCTCAGAACCCGTACGGACCCTCCAGAACCAACCGAGGCCCAGCATGTGAGAGACAACTGGCATCGTGCTCTTCAGACCAATCTGGACTTAGCCCAGGCCCAGCATATAGGTCTTGTATGAAACTTTCCAGGTGAATTCCCTGCAGAGAGGCTAGGGGCTAGAACTATCCAGCTAATCCAGGAGCAGAACATCTTGCCAGAGAGGCACAGTGGGTTGATTAGCAAACCAAAAAAATTAGAGAAAAAAAAAGGGCTACAAGGATAGCCAACATTTTGGCCCTAGCCCTTCATGACCAGTGAGGGCTCAGGATATAAGAGAACCTGTCCTGTAACATCCTATAACTCAGTTGTGTCCCAAATGCTGTTTAAAGAGATGATGGGGCCACAGAGGAAGTGATCAACAATGTAGAGTGTGCCTAAGGAGAGTAATATGGAGAGAAAAATATTCTCTCAGGCTTTCACAGAGAGAAAATTGGTCAAGCAATGGCCATGACTCACCCAAATAGCTCACACTGACAAAAGATCTATAAACTGCTGTACATGGTTTCAGGGTAAATCCTGATGGGATTTGACTGACCTTATCAGATACAACAATTATATTTCTTGTTGCATAGGTGTTGCTTTATTTTGTTCTTAACTATCCAGCAGAAAAGCATAAACACGAGGTATAAAAAGTAAAGCCATATTAATATGCTGAGCTGTAAAAGGCTCAAGTCAACAACTTCTGGCACTATTATGGTCTACTGCACTATATCAGATTATTTTGCTGAATTCACATACCTACAATATTTGAATGGCAATGAAACACCCATCTCTGACAAAACTAAACCAAAAAAGGGGATATAAATGAAAGACCATTATGTAGTGAAAAAATATGTATCTGTATGTACAAATTAGTTAAGATAGATATACAGCCACTTTCTCTTAGTTCAATGAGAAGATTTGTACTGATAGTAGTTAGACAAGATATCATGTCTGCATCCCGTACTATGAATAACTACTCTGAAGACAATAATATGCAATGTATTAATTATTGTAACTGTCCTACTAACCTGTATTGAAACTCTTATTGCTACTTCTTTCTCAATAAAATTAATTTGAAAAGGATAATGTCTCACTAGATAGCCCAAGCTTACCTTGAGATGGTGATCCTCCTGTCTCAACCAAGAAAATGCTAGGATTACAGGTGTGTACCACCATGCCCAGCTCTACAAGTTTTAAATGCAATTATCATTCAAGTTTTTTTTTTTTTTTTTTTTTTTTTTTTTGTGCAGATTCTCACTACACAGCCCAGACTCATAGTGATCCTCTTGATTTCTGCCTCACAAGTGCTGGGATTACAGGCATGTACCACCACACCCAGACTCCATTGCTGGAGGCGGGGCTAGCGCGGCATGTGGAGCCAGGGATCAAACCCTGGCCTCTGCACTTATGAAAGCAAGCACTTAGTCCATTGAGCTATACTGCCCTTATCATTAAAGCCTTGATAAAAACATGTTTCTTATTTTTCATTATTTCTGTTTACTTTTAATTCCATTTTATCTTTTATAATACACCCCTCTATATATTTTTAATTTGCCTCCTCTGTTTTTTAGAATGACACAATATTAGCCACAGTACATTCTATGGAGGAAACTCTTATTTTACTTGCATTAGTTTTCTAATGCTCTATCATCCTGATTTATCAGAACCAATCTTTTATCTTATAGTACTGTACATCCAGCCATGGTATGGCTAAATTCTCTGTTCAAATGATCACAGAGCCAGAATTGAGGAATGAGTTTTTTTTTTTGTTTGTTTGTTTTGTTTTGTTTTTTTTTTTCTTATTTGGATCTCGGGATCCATTTAAAAACCATGCCTATAGTTTGTAAATATTTTAAGTATATATCCTAGTATTGGGTAGCTTTCCACTTGCTGGAAAAACACTTAAGAACTTAAAAAGGTTTAGTGTCAAAGTGTTCAGTCCATGTTAGTCTGAATTCAGAGTGGGAATATCATGGTAGAAGGGTGGAAACAAGCAAATCTATTTAGTTCATGAATGAACACAATAGATTAGCGGAGCAACATCAAAAAGGAAGGGTCAAGAACTAGGAAAGTTAGCCAAATATACAGTCTTAATTATATATTTCTTTTTTTTTTTATTTATTTCACTCACTTACCCAGAAAGGAACCTCACTAACCCCTATGGCAAGTCCTAAGGCAGTCAGTCTGGAAACACAGCTCAACTGTAGCTCTATCCAGGGCAGGAGATTTCCTTCCAGGTTGGTGGAGTTGGGAGGTGGGAACACCTTTCAGATGTATGATCTAGCAGGGTCACTGAGGGTACTGCACTTGCAACAGGATAAGTGAGTTTTCTGGGACCTTTATTAGTTCTTGTGAATGGATCTTTATAGAAACTGAAACAATGGCCCTCTAAGGCTTTCTGTTTTGAGATATAATACTTTCTATCATTTGTGTTTATACTGCTTGGATTTGGACTTTATTTAAGTGAATTGCCTTAGGTATTTCATTTAGTAGGATGCAGTTCCTTGGAATTGTAAAACAGGGGTGTTCATTTTCTTCCCAATTGCCAGAAGCGTGTGCTTTGAGCACTGGGGAGTAGTCCATTTCCTTGTCACTGGATTTTATTTTCACATTCAGTACAGGGAAATTCTCCTTCATTTTGAATCTCTTTCATGCTTCAAAATCCAGAAACTGTAAGTATACGTTTGGCTGGATCAAGTCCACTCAAGAGACTCTCCCTTTCTTTTTTTTTTCAGATATATTAGTCTACCTTATATACATTATATACATGGTTCATTGCCACACAGAAAGAAGAGAGAATTTCAGAATGATTAGAAGAGAGTTTTTATAGAATTATGTCCATCATAACATTCAATAGTCTTAACTATATATTTCTTTATTTTTTATTTATTTATTTGTACTGTGGATTGAACCCAGGACCTTATATTTTTCAGGAAAGCACATATGCCCATGAACTATACCCCTGGCACATAGAGACAGGGCTTCACTATGCAGTTCAGGCTAGCCTGAACTCCCTTTGTACACAAGGCTGGCCTGGAATCATTAGTGATGCTCCTGCCTCAGCCTCCAGAGTTCTCAGATTATAGGTTTATGCCACCACATCCAGCCAAAAATCTTAAGTTTCAACATATTTAAATGAAAGTTAAGGAACTTAGAAAACGTATTTTCTCCTTTAAAGTTATTGGCTTCCAAACATGTCATCTCCCTGTATAATTGTATTTTAAATGTCAGAAGTTAAATATTCATCACTATATTTTTTCTATATAATTTTTTCCATATAATCTCTTCATCTATTATTTTCTTCACCTAGAAATTGCCCTCCCCAAGTATCAATATGGTCTTTTTATTCACTTTATTCAGGTTGCTGATCAAATTTCATCTCAGTGAAATGTTATTGGTCTCTTAATACTTGCATCAACTTCTTTGCTTAGTCACTGCCTTTTTCTTTCTTTATTTTTTTCCTTCTTTCTTTATTTTTTTTGTTTTGTCCTTTGGAGACAATTTTGACTAAATAGTTCAGGAAGGACTTGAGCTCACTTGGTAGCCCAAGCTGGCCTTAAACTCATGACAATTTTCCTACTGAGTGTTGGAATTACAGGCATGTGGCATCATGCTTGGCTCTTTAGTCACAATTTTTATAGAAAATACTCCACTTATATATTATATAATTTAGTTTACATGTGTTTTTATGTTTTGTGCATAATTTATTCTAGAATTATTATGCCATTTTAATTACTAGATACTTCAAGGAAAAATTGTCTTGCACATAATAAAACAGAATATACATCAAGATTTTTTATGATGTTGGCCCGGGGAGATAGCTCAGTGGCATAAGCACCTGCCTGGCACATACAGGGTCCTGACTTCAATCCCCAGTACTGCAAAAGAAAGAAAGAAAGAGAGAGAGAGAGAGAGAGAGAGAGAGAGAGAGAGAGAGAGAGAGAGATGGTTTTTTGATGTCATGTACTAGAATTAAAACTAAATGCTTTATTTCTCTGGCTTGTTTGAGGACGTACTAAATATTCGAATATTTAGGAGGACGTAGGAAAGTGATGAGATCATTGAAGCACCAAAAGCACAACATAAATTTGTCTTTTGTAAGAATTATCATTCAGATTTACATTGGAAGATGAGAACAATATGATTATTTAACAAAAATATGTTAATTTAAAACAGCCTTGATAATTAACTAAAAAATACAAAACATTTCCTTCTTCACTCTAGTCATATAAAGTATTTTGTATGAAAAGACATCATTTATGATTATCTTTTGTTTAAATATAACAGATACCTATATAATGGAAATCATACTTCGTAACAAGGTTAGCAGTTTAAAATCTATAAACTAATGGATGCATCAGGAAACATTGTACAAATTAAATAAAACTTCTGTCTCAGAAAAATAGAATTATATAATTAGCTTGAATACTGATTAGGTGACACAAAGAGATTTATGTATTATTTAATTCATTTAAAGAGAATATTTATTTACAAGAAGTTTAACATACATTTCATCTCAATCCCTAAGCCAATCCCGAAGCGATCAATATAAATTTGCAGAAAAAATTGTGAAAATGTGATTATGGTTTTATTCTGCAACCATTTCCTCTTTTCCTGAATTAAATTACTTAAAATATAAAAATAGGTGCTCTCAGGACCCCTCCACACCCAGCCCAAGCCCAGGTTTGGTGAGTGTGTGGGCGAGATTCGGCATTCCCCTGCACTCACTGGAGCCCTCCAGATGTAGTCCACACCCAGCATGTGAGTGAGAACTTCAGCACCTGCTCTTTAAACCCCTCCAGATCCAGCCCAAGTCCAGGTCTGGAAAGTGTGTGGGAGAGCTTCTACACTCCCCTTTGCCTGCTGGATCCCTCCCGATCCAGTGCAGACCCACTTACAAGTGAATCTTGCTCTCTGAACTCCTTCAGACCCAGCCCAGGCTTGGCACAGGTCTGGGCTGAAACTCTGCAACTGAAGTCCCTGCAGAGAGGGTAAGGGCCAGAACCATCCAGCTAATCCAGGAGCAGAACATCTTTCCAGAGGGGTACAACAGGTTGAGACCCAAAGGCTGCACCAGGAAGAAACTGAGCACAGCAGTCAGAGCCAAGCCAGGCAAAACTGGATGAATTCAAACTTTGTAGATATGCGCCTGGATTCCAGGAGGTACTAAGGTTATAACTGCACCAAACCTATACACCAAAGGTCAGAGGACAGTGCTACATGAAATGACAAAGAGAAGGAGGAAAAAGCAATCAGGATTTGAGCCAACCAGAACAAGTGCAAAAGACACTAGCACAGAAGAAATTGGGAATCACACAGCGGCAATGTGTGAATTAATAGTGTCCGCAGAAAGGTATAGAGGAACTCAGATCAGAAATATCCTCTGAAATATAAACAGAAATCTCTGAATTATTAGCATCTGAAGTAAAGAATCAAATGCAGAAACACAGAGGAAATCAGATCAGAAATAATCTCTGCAGTAAAAACAGAAAGATAACTATAATGAAGGAATTAATAAATGTTTCTCAAGAAGACACTAATAAAAAATAAAGGATATTAGAAAAATGATGGAATCCCTCAAAGAACAATATAGGAAAGAAATAAAATACATAAAGCAGAGTCAAAGAGATATAGAGTAACTTAAAATCTCAATCACAAGTTTGCAAAACTGGGGCTAGGGAGATAGCTCAGTAGAATAAGCACTTGCCTGGCAAGTACAGGGCCTTGAGTTCAATCCCAGGTTCTGGCAATAAATAAATAAATAAATAAATAAATAAATAAATACAACTAATAAACAAGCTTGCAAAAAACATTTTAGTGAAAGTGAAGATAGAGTTTCAGATCTTGAAGACTCTCTTGCAGATAGTGAAAAGGTAAGAAAAGATCTCTTAAAAGCAACTAAGATGCAGGAAGAAATAATTCATCACCTGAAAAATGATGCAAATATGAACAACATGAGACTAACAAGCATGAATGAGAATGAAGGAGTCAGTACAAATGATATAAAAACAATATGGGCACAAGGAATAGCAGAAAACTTCCCAGATATGAGGAAACAATCTGACAATCAGTTAATCGAAGCATACAGAACTACAAATAACATCAATCCAATTAAAAACACACCAAGACATATAAGAGTCAAGATCCCAGTAATCCAGCACAAGAACAATATCATGAAAATTGCTAGAGAAAAGAAATAGATCATATTTAAAGGAAAACCTGTTTAAATAACAGCAGACTTCTCTTCACAAACAATAAAGTCAAGAAGAGCATGGAGTAGAGTATTTCAAGTCACTATGAAAACAAATTCCAGCCCACACTACTATACCCTGAAAAACTCTCATTCAAATTTAATGGAGAAGTGAAATACTTCTGTGACAAAGAATAACTTAAGAATTTCATGATGACAAACACAAGCCTACACAGATTATTAAAATGTTCTAGAGAGGGAGCAAAGTGTTAAGAACTCCATGAATGAGATAAAAGGGAACCAACTAAATAGGGCAAACAATTAAACACAGTAGAAACAAGGAGAAAACAGCAGCAGGTAAATAACATGTCAATCATAAGTCAATACATCTAAATTACAACCATCAATGTAAATGGACTCAACCAATTAAAAGAAATAGACTGGCACAGTGGATTAGGAAACAATATCCAACAATATACTGTATATAAACAACACACTTAATCACAAATAAATACACAGGGTGAAAGTCAAAAGATGGAAAAAAACACTACATGTCCCAGCATTTCAGAAAAAAAGCAGGAGTAGCAATCTTGTTCTCAGACAGGCTAAACTTCAAACCAAGAATGATCAAATGAAATGAAGAAGGCCACTATATAGTGATTAGAGGAATACTTCAAGAAGAAGAGGTAAACCTCATAAATATGTGCACACCAAACACAGGAGCATTCAATTACATAAGACAAATCTTAATGGACATGAAAAATCAAATAACCAATACCACAATCATAACAGGAGACCTTAACACCCCGCTATCCTAAAAAGATAGGTCAATGGGGCTGGAGAGATGGCTCAGTGGTCTAAACCACCTACTTAGAACAAGCTTAGCAAAGCACAGGGACCGCGGTTCAATCCCCAGCACCACATGCCAGCCAGCCCTGCCCCCTGGTGGGCTGAGCTGGCCACACACACACACCACTCTCTCTCTCTCTCT
>NW_004524582.1:7199406-7209865 GCF_000260255.1 Octodon degus | reverse complement strand
TGTTCCACCCAAACACAGATGAATACACATCTTATCAGCTGTACATGGGTCATTTTCTAAAATAGACCACATAGTAGTCCATAGATTATACTTAAATATATGCAAGAAAACAGAAATTATCCCATGTATATTATCTGACCACAGTGCAATGAAACAGAAATAAATGACAAAAGAAACAAGAAAAGTGACAGAAATACATGGAAATTAATCAACATCTAACTCAACAACAAATGAGCTACAGATAAAATTAAACAAGAAATTGAACAATATCTACAATTCAATGGAAATTCACAACTTATCAGAATTTATGGGATGTGATGAAAGCAGTTCTCAGAGGGAACTGAGAGGGAAAATTTATACCTGTGAACTCACACATTATGAAAACAGAATGGGAACAAATAAACACCCTAATGTTGCACCTCCAACATCTAGAAAAAGAACAGCAAACCAAACCCAAAGCACAAAGACAGGAAGAAATCATAAGTTGGAGCAGAAACTTATTGAGATGAAGAAGACATTTCAGAGAATTAACAAATCAAAAATATGTTTCCTGGACAGAGTAAATAAAATTGATAAGCCCCTAGCTAACCTTATCAAAAAGAGGAAAGAAAAAATTCAAATAAAAGCAATAAGAAATGAAGAGTCTAATTACCACTGACCAAGAGGAAATTCAGAAGATTATGAATAGCTACTTTGAAAATCTTTACTCTCACACAATAGATGACAAAAAGAAATGGACTGATTCTTAGAAAGATACAAATTACCAAAACTGAGTCGAAAAGAAATAACTATCAATAACCCAATAACAGGCAATGAAATATGAGATGTAATCAAAAACATATGGACAAAGAAAAGTCCAGGTCCTGAAGGATTCACAACTGAATTGTACAGAAGATATAATTCCTATATTCCTCAAACTCTTCAATAAAATTGAAAAGGGAGCAATCCTCCAAAATCATTCCTGGAGGCAAGTATTATACTGATACTAAAACCAGGGAAAGACATAACTAAAAATAGAACCATAGGCCAATATCCCTCATGAGCATAGATGCAAAAATCCTCAATAAAATCCTAGAAAATAAATACAGCAAATCATCAAGAAGATTATATACCCTGAACAGGTAGGATTCATCCCAGGAATGCAAGGATGGTTGAATATATGCAAATCGACAAATGTAATAACTATATCTATAGAGCCAAATCCAAAAACCACATGTGATCTCAATCGATGCAGAGGAGGCTTTTGACAAAGTCCAACAATAATTCATGCCCATAGGCCTACAGAAAATTGGAATATATGGCTTCAACTTCAATCTGATAAAAGCCATCTATGACGACCCAGTGGCTAATATAATTCTAAATGGAGAAAAACAGAAATCTTTTACTCTTAGATCTGGTACAAGACAAGGATGTCCTCTATCACCACTCCTATTCAATATAGTTCATGAATCATTAGCTACAGCCATTAGATTAGAGGGAGAAATAAAAGGAATAAGAATAGACAATGAAGAAGTTAAATTATCATTATTTGCAGATGAAATGATACTTTACTTGGAAAACCCGAAAATCTCAACCTAGAAGCTACTAGAATTAATACACAAATTCAGTAGCATAGCAGGATACAAAGTCAATACCCAAAAGTCAATAGCATTCCTCTACACAGATAACAAACACACTGAGAGGGAAATTAGAGAAACAATGCCTTTTACAATACCACCAAGGAAAACAAAATACTTTGGAATTAATCTAACTAAAGAAGTCAAAGATCTTTTCAAAGAAAATTACAGTACTCTGAAAAAAGAAATTTTAAAGGATTTCAGAAAATGGAAACACATTCTCTGTTCCTGGATAGCAAGAACCAACATTGTGAAGATGGCCATACTACCAAAATTGTTGTATTGTTTTAATGCAGTCGCTATCAAACTGCCACCAACATACCTCACAGATCTAGAGAAATGGTTCCTAACTTATTTGGAACCAGAAGAGACCTAGAATAGCAAAGACAATCCTGGGCAAAAATGAGCATTCAGGAGATATTACAATTCCTGACTTGAAATTATACTACAAAGCTATTAGGATAAAATTAGCATGGTGTTGGCAAGAAAATAGACCTGAGGATTAAAGCAATATGTTAGAAGATGAATAACCCTCTACAAACACACTCAGCTTCCTCATCTTTTAGAAAGGGGCCAAACATTCTCACTGGAAGAAAGATAGCCTTTTTAACAAATAGTGCTGGAAATAGAGACTCTCTACATGCCGAAACCTAAAACTTGACCCAGGTCTGTCACCATGCACTAAGCTAAAGTAAAAACAGATTAAAGATCTCAACACTAACACAGAAACACTAAATCTCCTGGAAGAGAAAGTAGGAGGAACTCTTGAAGACATAGGGTTAGACAAAGAGTTCATGAACAAAAATTAAATTGCACTGGTAATACTTGAAAGAATTAACAACTGAGACAGCCTCTTATTGAGAAGTTTTTGTACGTTAAAAGAAATTACCAGCAATGTGAAAAGACAACCCACAAATTTGGAAAAAATCTTAAGTAATAAACACTGAGACAAAGGTCTGCTCTCTAGAATTTAGAGAACTAAAAATATTAGGACCCCCACATTTAAAGACCCAATCCAGAAATGGGCATCCAATATGAACACACACTTCTCAGAGCATGAAATTAAATAAATAAATAAATATATAAAAAAATTCTCCACATTACCAGCCATCTGTGAAATGCAAATTAAAACAACACTGAGATGCCATCTAATCCCAGAAATAATGGTTATCATAAAGAAATTAAACAACAACAAATGTTGAAAAGGGTATCAGGAAAAACAAACCTTCTCCACTGCTGGTGGGAATGTAGACTGGTGCAACAATTATGGAAATCAGTGTGGAGACTCCTTAAAAAACAAAGACTGGAAATCCCATTCAAGCCAGCTATCGCCCTACTGGGAATTTTCCCAGAGGAACGTCATAGCATAGTGATACATATGCAACTATGTTTATATCAGCACAATTTGTGATAGACAAGTCTTGGAAACAACCAAGATGCTGATCATTTGAGGGATGGTGATAAAGAGATGGTATTTTTACAAAATGGAGTATTACTCAGTTATAAAGAATGGTAAACTCAAAGCCTTTATATTTAAGTGGATTCCAATTGCAGATTTACTCATAAGTAAAATAAATCAGACCCACACGTGTAAATATCATATAGTCTCCCTAGTTTGAGCAGAAATAAAAAGAGAAAGATATAACACAATTAAATGGAAAGCAAGAACTTAAGGATTAATTGGTGAAAAGAGGGCAAGGAGAAAAGCTAGGAAATGTGACAGGGTAAAACCATACACTTATAAGCAAAAAATGGTTAAGGCAATGATTTTGAGAATCTTCAGCAGGTTTTTGATACTTGCAGCTAATTGGTAGGTTTCTCACCCTGACTAGCTATATATGCTGATGTGTGTGAACTAAGCAACTGCGCTGAATAGTAATGCATAATACTCAGCTCATGTTTGAAATGCCTGTCACTCTGGTCTTCTAAATACGTACTGCTTGTCATGTCATATCAATTACTGCTATATTGTCTCTCAAGTAAATATTTGTTTTTAAAAAGGGTAATAAATGAAAGAAAGGCAAGAAAATTCATAGGTCTGTCCTACAATGCTATATATGGTTAAATTTCTAAATTTCTGTGAAAAAATATGTAATTGTTTATTCAAGTATTCCTAAAATATTTTTATTTTTTACTTTTTTTCTTCACACTCTGTAAGAATTTAAAGTTTAACATATCAATACTTGATGGAAAATACCTGTTCCATGCTATGTCTTAGGTATTTGATATTCAGACAGATAGTGAGGTTAAGCTCATCTGCCTGTTATAGGTAATAATATCATTAAGCTTCCCTTCTGGAGCATTAACAACTTAAGTTTACAGACCAAAAATTAGTGAAAAACAAGAGCTACAAGGACAGCCAACATTTGGCCCTAGCTCTTTAAGGTCAGTGAGGACTCAGGACACAGGAAAACTTATATTGTAACATCATGTAACTTAGTGATGTCCCAAATTTTCTGATGAAAGAGATTGTGGGGTCATGGAAGAAAGTGATTGAAGATGCAGAGTGTGTTTAAGGAGAGTCACATGGAAAGAAAATATTCTCTCAGGCTTACATAGTGCACAAATTGGTCAAGCAATGACTGTGACTCATCCACATGGCTGACACTGACAAAGGATCTAACAAACTGCGGTACAGGGTTTCAGGATAAATCCTGAGGGATTTGACTGACCTTGTCACATATAAAAATTACATTTCTTGTTATATAGGTCTTGCCTATCTTGGTGTTAACCATTCAGCAGAAAAGGATAATAATGAGGCATGAAAAGTAGAGCCATGTTAATGCTAAGCTGTAAAGGGGTCAAGTCAACAACTTCTGGCATACCCATCTCTGACAAAATTAACCACAAAATAGTTAGGATAGATATACAGCAACTTTCTCTTAATTCCATGAGAAGTAAGATTTGTACTAATACTGTTTGGACAGGATGTCATGTCTGCATCTTGTACTATGAATAGCTACTACAAAGACAACAGTATGCAATGTATTAATTATTGAAACTCACTTATTAATTGATTTTGAAACTGTCTCATTGCTATTTGTTTCTTAATAAAATTAATTTAAAAATGAACTAAAATTTTAAACAAGTAATTATTTACCAATTCTGTGTAGGAATCTAGTACAAAGTTTGTTTTGAGGACTGATGACCATTTGTCTGAAAATTATGCCAAAGGAAAGTCTACCAGAGTACACTGATCACAAGATATGAAAGGGGGGGAAGTGAGTGGGGGAAGGGTATGGTGAGGAGGAGGAAGTGAGGGAGAAGGGGAGGAAGAGGGAGAGGGAAAGAGAGAAGGATCTAGTAGGTGAATCACAGCATTTGAAAGACTCAAATAAGAAAGAAATTTGTGAGATGTAGAAGAAGGATGAAAACCCAGGGAAGAATTCTGGTCGACTTTTAGAATTTATTTTACTCGGAGATCTGACCTATATTATTAAATATTTCAACTGATTTTACATTTTGGAAGGTTATTTTCTTTACTCTATGTCCATGTATTTAAATATTACCCTAAATACATAAATAAATAAATATCCTCAGGTCTAGGTAGATATCTCAGTGTTACAAGCATTGACCTTACAAGGGAAGGCACGGAGTTCAATCACCAGTACCACAAAATAAATAAATAAATAAATAAATAAATAAATAAATATTAAAATTTAAAAATAATATGACCTTTATCCCCAAACACCTTTATAGAATAGTATAGCTAATACTTGAATAAACATTTGTACAGTACATGAATGACATATGGCATTAATCACAATGTGACTCCTTATATTTTAATAAATTTTAGCTGACATAGGTGAACCCATATAGGCTATGAATGGTGAACCTAAATCTAAGACAGTTGGCTTTACTCCTCCAGAACAGTGGAATTTCTCTACACCTTCCTCTTTATAAACATAGTATAAATAGTCCAGCTGAAAATAATGGCAAAGAGAAACGTTTACCTATTGAGTTCTGCAATACGCATTTTAAATAACATGAAATTTCTAACTCAATATCTGAGTGGAGAGTGGCAGCAGAGCATGTAATAACTTATCAGGTAGTAGGCAAGCACATGGAAACTTCATGTAACTGAAGCTAGTGAGTAGGGAGTTACCACAGTAAAGGTGTCTTTTATTCTAAATTAGAGTTAAAAAAATTAAATTGAAATAGAATGCCTAAGCATTACATGGCCAATTAACTATTCCGATTATTTTGATTTCTAAAATCAGGAACTCTAGTTAGCAGATAGTCCTCAAGAATTAATGTATGATTGTTTTGCATGCAAAAATGAAACAATCAGCTAGACAGTTACACGACACAGAGGAATATATAAATGATAAGCTAGAAATGCACTCATTGATATTGCTGGTGGTTACTTAAAATGATAACATTATCTTAGAATGGATTATTTACTAAGCATTAAGGTTTATTGAAAAGAAGAGTCAATGCTTAATTCATTGATCAAACTTGCATGTCTGTATCTGGCAATCTGAGCAACAAATTTGATGGTAACAATACATGATATAACAAACATTATTAATTTTCTGTCCTTGTTTTTCAAATTCTATATCATTTTTCTGATTCTATTGTTGCTTTGTTTTGTCTTTGATCTTGTTATTTATTGCTTTTTTCTCTTTAAAATAAAAAATGAAATAATGGATAATTTAAAAGAAGAAAATTAAGCTAAAAAGTAACATTCAAGAAAAAAAATTTCAATGACTGATGGAAACCACAGAAGAAGAAATAAATCTGATACAAGAAGAAGTTATATTTTTCATTGTAGATCATTTTAACTCATTGAAAAGACATGAATAATAGGGGGAAGAAATCTCGAGGTAATTTTGGTCGGAAAGGAAATACGTGTTAAATAGAATCAAAGTGAACATGGCCACCAAAGTAATCTATTTTGTGCTAGAATCAACTGAAAGTAGTAACACAGTTAATTCAGGAGAACAAAAGCAGTATGATACAATTGCAGTTTCTTCATTTTTTGATAGCTGGAAATAAGTAAGAAAAAATACAATTTTAACAAAAAGAATGAACGCAAGTCATATTCATAGCTGGCTCATTTGGGAAAAACTTATTTATTTGGTACATGTGATGCAAACATACTCTATAAATTGAATCAGCCATTATGTCTCCTAAGAGCTAGCAACACCTTATAGATTCATCTGAGGGTGCTCCCTCTAAGCAAATCATTAAATAATAGCATCAGTGTTTGGACTCAGGAGATGTGAAATCGCTGCACATAGAGAATCCTCAGGGTTTATTGTCTTATTATATTATGTCAAAAACATGTTCACAGTCAGAGCAGAGGGACAGTAATAAGCCTGAATTTCAACACATATTTCTCCCACTCCATTGTCCCATGAAAGAAAACCTAAAAATTACAGAGGAAAACATTTTTTACTAAAAGCTTTTATGTATCATCTTTGCCTGCGATCAGTTTTAGTGTCTCCTGGCCAGGATAAATCTTCCTAGGCTGCTCAGTTTGGATCACACCTACAAATGGCTGAGAGGTTTACAGTTTCTGTGTATTAAAATAATAAATTTTATTAATTTTGTATTATTGAATTTTAAATCCTAAAAGCTTTATAACTTGAGGTAGTTTTTTCTTTAAAAATTGTAGTTTTCAATATTACTGTTGAATTGTTTAAGTGGATTTAGTTGTTGTGTGATGTTCTGATTTGTTGTTGTTTTCTGGTTAATATTTTGGTTTTGTAACTTCTTACCTTACACAAACTACTAGTTAACAATATTTATATTTCTCTAACATACTAATTTTTTGTTTTATTATATTGATCAACACTTTCCATAACAGTACAGTGAATTTTCTGTTTTGTTATGAATAAGCATTTTATATTTAAAATAGTTCTAATGTTTTCTCTACTTTAGAATTTTATTTTTAGGAAGTTATTAATTTATATTTAACAATATTTTCATTAGAGTCTTAGTAAAATGGTACTTTGTCACATAGTCTGATAAAGTGTTTGATTTATTTTCTCCTTAGTCATTGCACTATGTATTGATTGAATCCTTCATCATTTTAAAGTATAAAATCAAATTATTTTTGAAAGAAAATATCCATTTTTTCTGTTATTACAGTAAGCTAAATTAGTGCTACAGAGATGCTTCTCCATATATTGTCTTATTAAAATACATTAAGTTGTTCGTTGTAGACCTTGATCTGAAAACACCTCCGCTGGCTGTAAGCACATGTGTGTGCCAGTGGGAGCAGCTGAGGGCTGCAGCTTGCTGCAGGAACCACGCGTGCACACACAGCAAGCTGCAGGGAAACCTTAATTTTTGGAGATATATGGAGCACGTTTCAGAATCTGTACTATCTACTGTTTCAGAAATGCACTCAGTTGCTGTACCTTATTTTCTTCTTCCTAAAATTGACTGCAAAAAAAGAAAATACCAGAAAAAGCGTAAAAGCTTGTGTTTGAAATTCACTACTGAAAATATTTCCCTCATAACCGTTAATGCAGAAGAAAAAATACTTTCTATCCTTTTTATTGATCAAATTTTAAATTTCCAAAACCAGATAATCTATGGGGCTGGGGAGATAGCTCAGTGGAATAAGTACTCACCTGGCAAGCACAAGGCCCTGACTTCCATCCCTGGTACCAACAAAAGAAGAGCCACAAAACAAGCAAACAAACAAAATAAACAAACAAACAAACAAAAACACCCCCAGAGAATCTCTAAACGAATTTTATGCTCAATAAAATCAATAGTTAAACGAATAATAATTACAAAATAGTAGTCGGGTATTGTTTATCAGGCTCTGAATTCTCACTACAATGGTTCAGATTTGTTACTATTTATGTCTCATGAAAATAACCCTCAAAGAGGTTAAAACAGCTTTTCAAAAGCACAAGGAAATCCAAGTGTTTCCAATTCTCATCTGAAGATATTAAGCAATACGTACATTGAGTCACTCATGTTAACTCTCTTTAGTGATAAGAAGCATTTAATTAGAATGTGATCTTGTGTCCGTTACTTTTTACTCATTGCTGGG
The DNA here is from genome assembly GCF_000260255.1 of Octodon degus. Taxonomy (NCBI): domain Eukaryota; kingdom Metazoa; phylum Chordata; class Mammalia; order Rodentia; family Octodontidae; genus Octodon; species Octodon degus. Next base: position 7,201,234 of record NW_004524582.1, on the reverse strand, counting down.
ACAAAATACCTGACACACAAAAGTAAAGAAGGAAAGATTTATTAGCTCATAGTATGTGGAGGTTTCAGTCCATACTTGGCTGGCTCCCAGGCAGAGGGACACATGGCAGAGAGCAGCAGTTCATGGTTGCAGAAAACAGCAAAGAGCAAAAGGAAAGACAGCATCCGTGGCTTCTAGCCAGGCTCTCTCTCCTCCATATATATAAAAAAGCTACCCTGGTTTTGGGGGTATAGAACTCCCCCAATGTCCATGCCCTCTTGTTTCACAAGATGACCATGTTTACAAACTAAGAATCCTGGTTCTCTGCTGAGTCACTCAATTAAACTTCTCAAGTTGATGCAATGTATCACCCAGAATGGGTCTAAATTCCCTTTAGTTGGTGTTCTTTCTAAGAGCATTGAGTATATTGACTATATCAAATATAATTACTTTTCCTCAACTTTAAGTAAAAATTATCAAGGCTCCATATACTAGTAATAAAATGGTACTTGGAAAAATTATGTATCTAGGGTAGGCCAAATAGCTCAGTGGATTAAAGTGCCTGCAAGCAAGCACCGGAACTAGGGATTCAATTCTCGGGCCTGCTGTGTCAATCCCGCTGCCTAGGCATACTGAGACAGCAATTGAGACTGGGCATGGTGGCACATGCCTGTAATCCCAGCTCTTGGGAAGCTGTAAACAGGCAGATCACTACAAGTCTGATTTGGTAGTGAGATCCTGAACACCCTGTAGACCCTCCCCTAAAAAACAAACAAACAAAAAATGCATATCTAAACATACATATAAGACTGTCCATGGTGGCATATGCCTGTAATTCCAGTGCATGGGAGGCTGAAAACAAAAGGATCACTATGAGTCTGATCTGTATAGTGAGACCTTGCAGGCCCTGTACTAAATACATTTAAAAAATAAAAAATACACACACATACACATGAACACACACACAACAAGAGAAAAAAATAATAATTGCTATTGGTGTGACTATGTGTACTACAATACAAAGCCAAAAACTTAATAGGGCCCCAGGAATATTATTGATGACTATACAAGCCCAAGAATTATAGACAAAAAGTAGGGTAAGAGAAGGCCTGGAGTCCCTACCCACTTGAAAAGTCACTCTACCAACACTCCCAACTGAAAGGGAATTATGCAATTTTCACTTCACACACCAGTAACAAAATGAATAGGCTAGGTAAGACAGACACTCCAGTGAACCCTCACTACTACAAGAGGGTAGTGGACGTAGGTATTTTTGTGAATTAAGATAAGTCTTAAATTTTATTTTATTCTTTTCAATTTTCTGACCAATTTTGCATGTTTATATCTGGTAATCTGAACAATTAATTTGAAGGCAAGAATATACAAAATAACAATCACTGTTTATTCCTATTATTTTGTATAGTGAAACTCTGTAGTGTTTCTAATGGCTTTTTGCTTTCTTATTTTGTTAAATAAACGTAGTTTTCAAAAGCGCTATGAATGAAACAAATTTTCATTAAAAAAAAGTAATACAAATTCAGCAATGTTTGCTGTATTACATAATGTTATACTCAAAGTAGTTGTTTAGGTTACCAGACATAAAACTGTAAAATTGGTTAAAAGACAGAAAATACCAGCTAAAAAGTTATATGAAATTAAAAAGTCAAAGAAAAAAGTTATATGAAATTAAAAAGTCAAAGAGCCCTGGCAAGCTCAAGGGCCTAAGTTCAATCCCCGGTTCCGCCAAAAAGAAAAAAGAAGAAGAAGAAAGAAGAAAGAAGAAAGAAGAAGAAGAAGAAGAAGAAGAAGAAGAAGAAGAAGAAGAAGAAGAAGAAGAAGAAGAAGAAGA
>NW_004524582.1:7183093-7199306 GCF_000260255.1 Octodon degus | reverse complement strand
AAGAAGAAGAAGAAGAAGAAGAAGAAGAAGAAGAAGAAGAAGAAGAAGAAGAAGAAGAAGAAGAAGAAGAAGAAGAAGAAGAAGGAAATAAGAATTTAATAAAATGTAAACATTAACTGCTTCTTTCAAAAAGCCAGCAGATAGCAGCAATCCAATTGTACCAACCATGCTGCATATATGCATAAATATATTTTTTCCTCTTCCTTCCTTTGTCCTGTTCCTCATCCCAGTTTTTCTGCCCATTGGACAAACTTTTTCCCCTTCATAGTATCCAATGTACCTTTCAGATAGTACTTACTCATTCAGATTCTCCCACTGGCAAGACACTATGATTCTCCCCACAAACTGAAAAAGGCCAAAAAAAGATAATGAATGTATCTTGTATAAAATATATGAAATAGCGTATGTTGGGTGAAATAAACTAGCAAGTGGAAGAACACTTGTAACTTAAATGCTCAAATTCATTAAACCAAAAAGGGAAGTAAATAGACTACCATTTACCTATTGAAAAAGGAGAATAAAACTAGAAAAGAAAATGAATCAGAAATATAGATGTTATTTATGAGTTATGAAATTGAACCATATACAAAAAAATACTTTTAAAAACTCCAAAAGCCACTTGCTGTAGGCATCCTCTAAGGTGGCCTTTGATGTTCCCTCCTGTATGGGGTTGTGTTTTATGGCTCCTGTTTAATATTTTAGCAGAGATTACAAGGAGTCACTGTGGAGGTGGTTTGGACATTCCTGTGGCTTGAGCTTCAGGCCTGCTCTCCTGATTTGTAGATCACTAGCTGTAAGGGAAGCCAGCTGCCCAAGTGTGAGCCACCTGATGGAGACGCCCCTGTGGTAACAGGACCAGAGAGCAACACAGCCAGCAGCCTGGGAGGAAGTGAACCCTAACCCCGACCCTGACGCTGAGCTGAGCTACAGCTTTCTTATAGTCAGGTCGCTAAATGAGCCATAAATGACGCATCCCCTGAGATACCTGCCCTCAAAAGAACATATTCCACTCATTCTTGTTCACAAAATATATAGAAAATAGTAAGTGTTTCAGTTGAAACCACTAAATTTTGTTGTACAGTTAATTGGCAATAGGTGGCATACACATGAATTCTCAGTACTCCGAAGGCTGAGGCAGGAGGATTGCTGTGAGTTCAAGGCCAGTCTGAACTACATAGTGAAACCTTATCTCAAAAAGACATTAATTAACAAATTAATTAAGATGGAGAAAGACAAAACAAAAAGATGTAAAATAGCCATGAGCAGAAACGCTAAGAAAATGACATATTTTAAAAATAAAATCATAAGATTTGAGAAAGGAAAAAAATTATGCTGGTGGTGTTAAGATTTGATTCATGATTGTAAAAGAACTTACACTAAAATGTAAATGCAAGCTATCATCCCATAATTAAATGAAGGCCAGTATCACAAGCGGTGCGGCAGACTGATGTGTTTTCTAGTGTATTGAAACAAAAGAGACACGGCACACCTAAGTGATGTTCATGCCAGCTACCTATCAGCTGGTTTTATAAATTCTTCACACTGAAATTCACATCAGAGGAGATGCAAGTGCAGAGAGGAGCTGAAGGTCAGGGATTTCGTTCTCTCAGGCCAAGCCCAGACACCACATGGTAAACGGTGGACAGCTCTACCCCAATTCAGATAAATGTCTCCTAGTTGGAAACTATATTTAAATCATTATTATCTGTCATTTAGGTGTTCTCATCAAAAAGCATTCTGAGTATTAAAGGGGAAATTCCCCTTTTTACCTGTACTGGTTTGACATTTTTAGGGAAATACTTCTTTGGACATAGCACCAATGCACAGGTACAACATTTTACTTTACCTAACAATTTTCAAGGCATCTTCTGGACTTATTCTTAAAATGTTATACGTTTTGGGCCAGTGTAGCAATAATAGTATTTTTATGTAGTTTTTTATTGTTTGGTTCTTGGCACTACACAAAAATGACTTTTAAAATCATGAAGAATGTCATCTTTCCAGATATATATCAGTACAAATTGCAATGCCTGAAAGAAATTCTGAGTTATAAGAAATTATTAATTTTATAAAGAATACATGAAATGGCAAAGTGGTGTTTTCTCCCCAACATTTTTAAGCACAAGTTTTGTATGAAATAATCAAATTTAGATTGTGTTTCAATATTTCTTCCTGAAATCTGTTATCGGTGAGGACTGAGGATTTACACTCACATTTCAACTTACAAATATTGTCATTGAATTAATGGTAATCTACAATTTAATTGCATTTTGATGGAGGATGTACAGTGGCATAATATGATGAGGTATTATTTAGAGTAGGAAATAAAAATGTACTTGCATTTTCAGTCCGGAGTCTGATGTTTGTACAAGCACACATTGACACCATCTAGCAATCCTTCCAGAATAAATGTAGGAACAGTAGGGTGTACTTTTTAGGAGATTTGCTCTTTCTCTGAGAGCAGTGTGTACTACTTTATTTAGGTGAGGTGTACTCCTGTATTAAAGTGAGTGAGAGAGCACAGTCCTATATAATTTCATGGGAGGGCAGTTTGCTTTTCTTGGCTTCAGCTATTTCAACATCAACAACTATTTAGAATATGTGTATGTTCTCACTGAGTTCTCAGGGAACAGTACATGATATGCTTGATTGCTAAGTCATGGAGTAATTTTGTGCATTCCCTGGATCTTTCCTTTTTGTTTACATTTGATATTAGTTTACCCGCATAGAACAAATGTCTATTCTGCTCTATGCCACATGCTAAGAGCTGTCCACATTAACAGTCCAATCTCTGAGGTCCAGCTCATCTTGAGACTAGTTAAATTCATTGAATTCTGCAATTTAATAGTAGCAGACCATATGCTGCTATATCCAAATCAGGCTTCTCCATGTATCTTTACAAGGGACGAAAGTGTGATAACACAATTTTTATGTGCTGAGTCAAGTATATGTTCAATTATTTACACCTTGAATGGGAGAAAGAGTGTAGCAGAGGTCATATTAAGGTAATTAGTATTTTATCATGTTTTAATAGTTCTAATCAATATTCTTTGAAATAAAGCTCTCTCTTCCCCTGAAAATAGAAGATAATGCAATGTGGACCATAAATATAACACAAAAGCTTTCATTATTTTTATGTAAATTATAAGAAGTTAATATTACTGTGTTCATAAATTATAAGGAAGAAGTTTGGTATTTATCCATGCCATGCCAGGCTACTATGTGCCAAGTATACCATATGCGTCGGTGAGCTGGGAGTGAAAGAAACAAAGCCTCACCAGAGGAAAGAGCTGCTTCATGTCTGTGGTTCATTGAAGAAGAAAGCAAACAAAGCACTATATAATTTAATATTAGCAAGAAGTAATCTCAATGAAAAATTATGAGATAGAGACTGAGAATAAGATAGGAATTCAGAGATAATACTGAAAGTGTTTAACTTGTAGCAGGTGTCCTATGACAATCACTACCAGGCAGTATCAAGGAGGTAGGAAGGAAGAGGCTCTCTGACCTTGAAAGTCATAAAATGATTGCAGCAGAGAAAAGTTCCAAAACCTGTAGGGGGTGGGGAAGGAGAGTGGATGAAGAGGGACATGTAGGAGGCACAGGAGCCAAAGGGTGAATAACATTTTTTGGCATGTGCAAAAATTTGGATATCAGTCAAAGTATAATAGAATATTGGAGGCTTGTGAGCAGGTGAGGTAATGACAAAATCTGATTTACCTTTTAAAGTAAATCTTTATCTGGCTTTTGCCTCATATAAAGTAAGAGTGAATCGGAAGATGTTCTTCAGTTTTTTTCACAAATAAAACATTTATATTCAAAGTCCATTGATTTGAAAAATGTTTGAGAACAATTAGAAAATTAATTGTCTATAGCTACTCTTAAAAACAAACAAGCAAAGATTTGTACTTGTATTGTAGAATTAATATAAGAATATTATTTTCATAATAACTATCAGAGGTTTTAAAGTCAGACTAACCTTCAAATGAAATTTAATTCGTTCTCTGCCAAGTTGTGTGACTTTGGATATGTTATTTGTAATATTAAAGAATTCATTACTTGACCTAACAATTAGAATATTAATTACATTTTTACATGTTTCTGTGTGGATTAGAGGTTACATTTAGCAAGGAATCCATAAATGTTATTTATCGTTATTATATGTGGCCAGATATATTGGATGATAAGAAAAGAAATAACAAAAAACCATGAACTTAATTTTATCAATCATTGTTGATAACACCCAGAAACCCACACTTCCCAATTAATTATCACAGAAGAGGATAAAGAGTTACAGAAAGTGTGCACGGTGTCCTGTGAATAGCGGGGCCAGGAAGCAGTGAGAAAACAACCATGCAATATCAATATGTAAGATTTTCCACTGATTACTTCCTGTACAAAAAAAAAAAGGAAAAAGATTCTATCACTTCTTTTCCAGGGGAAGCATTTGAAGGCAATAAAATCACCTTTATCATCCTTGCAACAGATTAATGAATCCTTTTATCAGGTAATTCAGGGTAGTTAAAATCCAAAATTACTTTCTGGTGAATTAACCATTTAATTGTGGTAAAATTGTTTGGTTTTACATCAATTATCCAGTTAAACACCTTTATTTTGCACTTTATTTTCACATCTTGATGTCAACTTGTCCTTGCTATCCACAGTCTTCTTTCCTTTTGTTCTCCATTGCATGTAAGTTCAAGAATGCGAACACATGTTTCTGGAACTTTGTTCTTTTCCATGTCATTGATTTTTCCCTGTGGATCTAATCAAGCTTCACTTACTTGTGTTCATTTATTTTCTATTTTTTGCTAGTAACCCTGATGATACAGTCTTGTTTTTTAGAATACTATGCTTACAGCAAAATTATTGATGCAGAAGTAAATATCAAACAGGAGAGAGAAGAGAGAGAGAAAAGAAAGACAAAAAGCAAGAAGGGAAGGAAGCCTGCAATAGAGAATGTGCTTTAATCAGCAGAACAATAAGTTAACATTTGCAATCATTTTTCTGTTTCAGAAATATGGTATGGGACAAGTAGAAGAAAATACACCACACAAGATCAGACAACCAGTAAATATTTGAGGTTGGAATAAATTTTGCAGTATACCTCATATTAAGCATCTTCAAGGAATATTAGTAATCAGTTAATTCCCAAATATATCTTCCAAGTTGCCCCATATAAATAAATTACACTTACTGTGCCCCTAAAGGGGCACAATTTTTTATTAACTATGTGTGTGTCTGTGTGTGTCTATAACTCATAATTCAGAAAATACATAGTGATTTGATATTTTAAGTCCATATTTGATTGGCTCATTATATATACAATAGTATCCAAACAAACATGATTAATGGGTGGTCAGATAAGTATTTCATGAGGTTTATAGGACTCGTATTTTAGAAAGTGTTTCATAAAAATGCTTTCTTACGAATTGCATTATAAAATGAAATGTACAGTTATATTTGTTTAATTTTATTTTCACATAGCTTTTGCAGACATTGATTCAATTCTTTTTCATTTTTTTGGTGGAGGGACCTGGGAATTCAACTCATGAATTTACACTTGCCAGGCAGGCTCTGGATTACTGAGCTATATGCCTGGCCCTGCATTCTTTTGATACTAGTCAGTATTGTGTTGCAAAGGTCATTTTTGAAATGTATACCAAAGAGAATGGAATTTTAATATTTTGCATCTTAATGAATTCATTGACTTCCATTAGATATTTATGAATTGAGCAGTATTCGAACTACAGAATAGAAGGCCTTCCACCAGACATAGAAGGGTGATTAGCTTTTATAAAACAATAGAAGTAGGACTCAGGGAAGAGTATTATGCAGTTAATTTATTGTTGTTAGGTTGCATCAGGTCATTTTCCATACATGGTTAGGAAGAAGAAGTTTCTCCCAAAGATGCTTCCAGTGTTGTAGCTCATGCCAGTCTTGACAAATTCAATACCCAGGCTACAAAGAGAGCAGAGTCTAGTTTAGGAAACTATTGCTTATGAATATTTTTTTCATTTAAATGTAGCAAAAGTTGAAACTAATAAAAGAATTGCAAGACAATATGTAGGAAATAGATAGAGAATATATAAGAGGAATGTAAATCCACAGATATATTCATTTAAATGAAATAAAAATAAATAGTTACTGGTATGGGAGATCAATACACTACTACAAAGCGGAAATAGCTGTTATTGAAATATAGCCTATATTTTCTCTAGCAAGGCAAGCTGGCAAATATTCTACACTCGGAAAAATGAGCTAAACCAGAGTTGTCCTGCTTGTTTAGATCAGGGAAAGTGATGCAAATCTCTGCATGGGTCTGGGTTGTTAGGCAGTGAAGACCAGGATGACTGAAAGACCCAAATCAATCACGCTGTGACCCACTGGAACTGAGCTTTCCAGACCACAGAAAGGGCACAGTTGATCTCATTAGAGGGCTTTGCTGCAGAAGGAGGCTGAATTGTGAAGTAAACCCCTGATGCCTATCTTCCTCTCCCCACGGAGAGATTTGCATCACAAAAACACCCTCATCACTGGTCTTGTCACTGTTCCTTTTGCTGGTGTCAGCAGATACAATATGGGCTGAATGTCTCTGAACAATAAACTTCTGATTTACTTTTACTTTTGCTAGGAATTTGTGCTGCCTTAAATTAAAAAAGAGAAATTAACGTATATTTTTAAATTAATTTTATTGGGAAACAAATAGCAATGAGACAGTTTCGAAACAGGTTAGAAGGACAGTTACAATAATTAATATATTGCATATTGTTGTCGTTATAGTAGTTATTCATAGTACAAGATGGAGACATGATATCCTGTCTAAACACTATTAGTACAAATCTTTCTGAACATACATTTAAATGAAATCACTTAAATGAAAAATTATATTAAGCTTTAAACTTTTAACTGAGCTTATGAGGTTGCATTTTGGAGATATACATACAAATGTTAGACTTAGCAGGGCTTGCTGTTTTTCTTTGATTTACTCTTGCCTAATCAATTACATAAAAATGAATGAAGTTAAGTCACTAAAGTTAATTTCTTAAAAGGTTAACCTTCTATTTCAAAAGCTTTAGACATATTACCTGATTTGCAATAGTATCTCATTTGTAGCAAAATAAATAGGTTTGCAAGCTGTTGCTCCTAACGTGTGAAAAAAACATTAATTCATTATGCTTTTGGCACTTATGCCTCATATTTACAGTAAGTATTGCTCAAAATAATCAGAATAATGTTTTCCTTAGAATACACCTCTACCCCTTGCCCGTTCCTTTCTGATGTTATACATTCAGGAAGAAAATTTAAATTTATCCTACTCCAAGCACAGGAGAGAAAATGATCAATTACAGAAAAGAACAAACAGTGGCTGAGATGCACGGTCACTGTAATTTACTAGTGATTACCTTGAAAATGAATATGTGACTACTTGACAAGTGATTTCCAAAAGTTGCATTTTTCTAAATGTCAAGGAATTTTTCTCCTTAAGAATCATCTGGCAGTTGGTCTTTGCTATCATATTTCCACTAAATTACATGTTTCGTTTGACAACATTTGTTTATCAAAGCAAGTTGAGTGTTCCATTAAAACTCTTTGCTCTGCATTTTTATTTAAGTGAGCTTCTACCACTTGTTTTCAGCCTGTTTGCTTTTTTTGTAGAAAGTATGAAAATAAGGGCTTTTTCATTTCTGTATGCACAGAAAATAAGGAAGGTTCCTTATGTAACATAATCAGTTACTGCAGCAGTAGGCAAGAGGTAAAAGCAAAACAATTGTAGGTACACTGTGCTTCATTCCAGTGAAAGGATTATATAACTTTCAAAAAGCTGATGTAGTATGATACAGAACAGGCTGTCTTATAAAAGCAGAAAAACTTGGACTTGCACATGAGAAAAAAGACAACGACATAAAAAGAGCCTTGAAAACTAAGAAAAATGAGTGTATACAACATTCGCCTTTCTTTAGTATTAGTATACTGCAAGACCACTTTCTATGGCCTTTTCCCATCAGATGTAGATTAGATCTTCTGTCATCAGCACATAGGTACGTTTGAAGTCCATACCTAAATCACATAGCAAGACTGTCCTAAGAGTTGTTCCAAAATAAAGCCTAACAAAGACCAGAGTCCTCAAGAATTAGAACAAGAGTAGAAAAAGAATAGGGAAACAGAACTAGTGGTGAGGCTGTGCAGGCACAGATAGAAGCTCAAAGCTGATACAAGTGCTGAGGCAGAGACTCTCTCATTAAAAAAGGGGGATCGGAGGGGTTAGAAGCAGGTTTTCCTCTTTCATTTAATTTATACAAAACTCACTGGAATGTTTAGTATAAGAGTGAGCCATTCTGGGCTAGCAAGACAGCTCAGCAGACTACATGCCTTCTTAAGAAAGTGCAGGTTGAGGTTGAATTTTAAAAACATACCTACAAATGTTAGATTTAGCAGGGCTTATTATTTTTCTTTGATTTACCCTTGCCTAATCAATTACATGCAGGGACCAGATTCGATCCCTGGCACCACCTGACACAATAGTTCTGTCCCTGGTGTGCTGAACCAGGTGGCAGAGACCGGGCATGGTGGTGCCTGTAATCCCAGAGCTGGGGAGGCTGAAAACAGGAGGATCACTAGGATACTGAGAGGCATAATGAGACCCTCTACCAAATACATTAAAAATAAAAGTGTGTCATCCTGTTTTCTCTCTCTCTTTTTTTCCCACAAAGCTTGGGCATAACACTTTAAAACTGTGTTACAAAACTGTTTACCACTGTTATGCACAACAACACTGCTCATTCAGCTGGATTGTACACTGTTCTCTTTTCTGAAGGGAACATCACATGCCCAATAATTAACTTAACATGAAGTAATAATAAGAAAGTAATATTTGGATATCACAATATGAACAAATCTTATTTTTTTTAGGTCTAGTCAGTTTCTATAGTCATTCCTTAACAATCATAAATAAAATTCTGCCCAGCAATCATGCATGTGGTTTGCCTGAGAAAGGCTTTCCAGGGTTTGCTATTTTGTTATCACTCTATTATTATGAATCAAACTTTTCAGTAGTAATCCTTATCTAAGGGTGATACTCCTTTTACAAATGGGTATCTATAGTGTATACCAAAACAACTCTACAGTCTTAATGCTGAATGGCTTTGAGATTAAAGAAAAGTATTTGTGTGGTATTGGGAAGGAAGAAATGCAAATTTGCATGAGACCAAACCTATTTTATTTACTCATAAATATCCTTAAATTGATTATCCAAAAATTGCTCAAATTGTTTTAATTTCCTAGAACAGTATTGGGGTTTTTTATAAAGATGATAAATAATATCTCTCCATAAATTGGAACAGCCTGAAGCCATTCAATTTTTGGCAATAAATAGGATACAATGTGGATTTCTACGAGGAGATGTCAAGTATATCATATTTTCTTCAATTATATCGTATTGTCTTAGTTACTCTTCTGTCCTTGCTGGGACAAATACCTGACACCCAATTGAAGGAAGGAAAGGTTTATTTAGCTCACAGTTACTGGAGGTTTCACATGGCAGAGAACAACCTTTCATGGCAATGGCAAAGAGCAAGAACACAAAAAGAGGGCCAAGGAGATGGCTCAGTAGAATAAGCGCTTCCCTGGCAAGCACAAGGGCCTGAGTTCAGTCCCTGGTTCCGGGGGGAAGCGTAGGGGAGTAGCAGCAGTTCAAGCAGCTACCTTCTCTGCCTCAGAGGAGTTGTGGCATCAACACCCACAATGCTCAATCACGAACTCCAGAAGCCACCCCAAGACGGCAAGAGGCTTTGGAGGGACACCATACACAAACTATAGCACATATGAAACTAACAATTTCATAACACGTATGAAACTAAAATAACTAAATTGTGACAATTTAGAACCAGATAAAAAGTGAATTGGTTTAATTATGAATGAATACAAGAAACAAAGAAAATCTTAGTGAATTCTTTAATATTTCCTTAGCATTATTTTTATAAGGTGGCAACAATTACTTCATCTTGTTGGAAAGTAGGAATAATTACATTATATCATGTATGTATACTACTCACTATATAATAGATTTTTCACAAGTACAATTTAATGTTTTACTTTCACAAAGCCTGTTTCTACCCCATAAAGTAATTCAGAATCTCCCTACACAAATAGAAATCTTCCATATCATTCTTAGTTTTCTGTTGTTATCTATTTCTGTATTCCTTACAAATTTCAATCTTTTTGTAACAGATACACATATGCAATAATAAAGCAAACATTCATGGAGAGTTATGTGCAAGCAATGTTCTAAAAAGTTAAGTAATTTCTTATTCAAAAAATCTATTACTGACCCATTTCACAGATGAGGGAAAAAGATAAAAGTACAGAATTTGTTCTGAATCATTTTCCAGGAAATTAGTTCAAGCATTAAAGCACTAAACTCTCCCCTTTTTAATCACGGCTGTCTATATTTTGTTTCTCAGCATCTTCCTAACTTTTCTAATTTCTAATTTCAAACACTTACATAGCACCATATTATCAAAACAGTATTTCTCTCTTTAAGTGATATATCTGTCAGAATCTCAGGAACAAATACCAGCCCAGAAAGGACACTGATTAGGACTGAAACTGAACACCATAGTTAAATAGATCTTGAATAATTTCTGAGTATACCATTGGTATCCACATCTTTATCTTCACAGCCTGCATGGGGCTTTGCTTTTCCTTAATGCATGGAGCATTTCTGTAACAAAGAAGTTAATGCAATTAAATAACTTGAGTTTAATGTTTTCAAACCATTTTCCCTCTAATCATGACTTTTTATGTTTACTTGTACCATTCAGGTTTTTTTTTTTTTTTTTTTTGCAGCATTACAATAGAAGGATAAGGTAAGATATATAATTTTATTTGTATTGAAAACAATTAAGTTTTAGACATAACATTTGTTCATATCAAAAGTGCTCAGCAAGAAGGAACAAGTATAAATATGCAATGTGTCAGTATGGCTTTTTACTTTTCTAATAGTCTTATATAAAATAGACATGAAATGAATTGGCATATTTCACTTAGATTGATGCTTTAATCCTTTTTTTTCTCAGATTTTTAGTATTGAGAAAGTCGTATGCTGTCAAATTATACAATTTGTCCTTTGAAATCCATATGGAGGCATTGACTCATATAGCCACATGAGCAGTGATTCTAAATGCAGCAAGTATTGAGTACCTTCAGTAGGGAAAAGGAAGGCAAAACTTTATTTTTTCATGATACTTTTTCTGCTTTGTCCATGAATAAGAATTCATGGAGATACATGAGAAATAACTTCCTTCTCTATTAAAAGCTATGTTTATTTAATCTATTTTATGTGACTCTGGTGCCCAATACATTGGAATCATTCAATATTATTGATATTTGAGTTAGAATTTTAAAAGACTCCATAAATTTTTGTGTGCATCTTCATTCTTTCTATTATTATTCACAATTGGAAGTCGAGTGAATATATTTATCTCCGAAATGTGATCATGTGATACAACGTTAGCTATAACATGACAGGGTTGGCCAGTGCAAATTGAAGACAGAATAAATGTACCTGTGCCTGACTACATTTTACGGTCCTATGGCAATTGCCCCCTTTTTTGGTTTGTTAGGGTTTTTTTCCTTAATGAATTTAGGGTCACTAATATATTTCTGAAACAGCAAAAACAAACATCAGGATATCTGGTTTTGAAAATTAATCAAGTTCTGTCCTCAAGTTGTGAACATAGAGGACTAAGTCTAAGCTGAGGTCTCTGTGGCCACATCCATAAGTTTTCAAAAAAATATATTCCTTTGTCCTGGAAAACCAATCTTCAATTGTTTCATGATTAAGTATGAGTTTTCTAGAGCACAAGAACTATATTTATATTCAGATTTCCTAATTACTATCTCTAAGTTCTTCTGCAAGTTCTATACTTTTTTGTTCCATTTCCTCAACTCTCAGGTGGATACAATGTCTTCCAGGTTGTATTAATTAATGCACAAGCCTGAGTGTCTCTGGTAAACTCCTTGTCCTGGACTATGCTTCAGAAACCTTCTTCCCTGATCAAGTGATCATCCCCACTTGCCTAGAATATTGCAATATTTTTCGCTTCCCACCACGCCCACACAGAGTCTGTTACTGACAAAACAGTAGAGTGATGCAGAAGCACGAGAAGACTTCTCACAGCCTCTCACCTCAGAGCTTAGGGGAAGCACGTGTCCTTGTAACAGCTCACCCCCTTTCACATGGCCTGCCCACTGTACTGACACAACTTACCCCTTAGACCTCAGTTTGCATTACTCTTCCTATTGTTTCCTTCATTTCAAGTAGTGTGTCATCGGATGTACTCTTCCCATAGATATCTTCATGGCTTATTCTTTCCCTTCTTAATACCTTTGTCATCTCACCAAAGTATATACTGCCACTACCCATTCCTATCTCTCAAGTTATTTATAGAACTCACATATACATTCAGCCTATGGTTTTTGTTTCTGTTTTTGTTTTTTTGTACCAGGGATCGAACTCAGGATGTTGCTGTTTCCAAGCATGCACTTATGCCACTGAGCTCTATCAACAACCCCCACATGTAGGCACTATGGCATGGGACTATATACTAGAAGTTGAGGTAAGAGGGTTACCTAAACCTAGAACTTCAAGACTAAAGAGAGAAGGGGCCAGGGAGATAACTCAGTAGAATAAGCTCTTGCCTGGCAAGCACAATGTCCTGAGTTCAAACCCCGGTACCACATTAAAAGAAAAAAAAAAAGCTTAAAGAGGGATAGTGAAATATTTTCAAAAGTAAAATAAGAGAATTCATCTCTTTCTGCTACTTATTGTCCATTTATCTCTTCAATAACATTTGTAATAAGAGATTTTAGTTTGTTTTATTTTCTGATATATATCAAGCCCAAGAAGTATACCTGTGACAAGTATGTACACGGGAAATATTTATAAAATTAATGAATTGAAAAATATCACTTCCACTCTTCCAAGATTACTTGTCAGGTCCTGCGAGGGTTGTTGCTTCTTACTGATCATCACCCATTCTTGCCCTTGAATTATTTTGACTGTGAAATATTACCTGTTTCTCCTGCTTTCATTTGCTTTCTTGGATTTGCAGGAATGGCACTGCATGAGTTGCTACCTATTTCAATACACTAGTCATTTCCTTCCTACCAGATACTCACATTCTCCTTCCCTTCAGCTTCTTCAGAAATTCCCTACTCACATTGGAGTTAGACTCCAATACTTCTCTGAATGCTTCTCTACATGGAAAACAGAATCAACCGAAATAAAATTCAGCAAGTTGAACCCAGGGTGGAGCACAATTCCTTTGTAGTTTGCAGTTTTTTAAGTCCTTCCAACTCCTTTTCCACTCATTGATTGTCCTTCTATCTGCAACACCTAGCCCATTCTAAAGATTAATATACACGTTGTTGTATAGGGAGTAGGTACATAATAAAATATGAATTCATCAATAAATAATACTTCTTAATGATATATTTATTTCCTAAGGTAATAGTTTGGACTAATGCTATTACTTTACTCAAGCAAGATTTCCTTTTAGGGTCAGTCAAATAGCTCGACAGATTAAAGTGTCTGCAAGCAGGTGCAGGGGCCGAGGTTCAATGCCTGGGCCTGCTGTGCTGGCCCCACCCCCAGGGCACACTGAGAGAGTAATTGAGACTGGGTGTGGTGATGTACACCTATAATCCCAACTCTTGGGAGGTTGTAAATAGGCAGATCACGAGTCTGATCTAGTAGTGAGACCCTGACACCCTGTAGACCCTTCCCTAAAAATGCAAAACAGAAAAATTCCTTTTATTATAAACATATCTACCTACATTGTCATAGTATTGGTAATTTCCCTATGTACTTTACCAATGTAAGCATCAGTGTTTTTCTATTGAAATGTAGAGCCATTCAGCATGTTTATTTTGGACAACTTTATGCACCTTTATTATTTCAGCTTTATGCCATAAGAGACTATCAAACCCATTTGATTGGGTGTTACTGCTTGCCAAATTTAAAGGTGCAGTCCATCTCTTCAGATTTTTTTTTTTTTTTTTTTTTTTTTTTTTTTTTTTTTTTTGGTGAAACCGGGGATTGAACTCAGGCCCTTGTGCTTGCCAGGGAAGCATTTATTCCACTGAACCATCTTCCTGGCCCCCTCTTTTCAGTTCTTTGTAATGCATCTCCTTTGCATCTTAGTCTTGGCTTTCATTGTGAAACATTAAATCTTCCTTGACTAGGAGATTATGGGACCACAGAAAAAAATGACTGACTACATAGAGTGTGCCTAAGGAGAATCACATAGAGAGAAAACATACTCTGGCTTTCACAGAGAGCAAATTGGTCAAGCAACAGCCATGACACATCCAGATAGCTCACACTAACAAAGGATCTACAAACTGTGGTTCAAGGTTTCAGGATAAGTCCTGAAGAGATTTGATTGACCTTGTCAGATATAAAAATTACATGTCTTTTTATATAATTCTTGCTTAATCTTAGTCTTCACCATCCAGCAGAAAAGTATAAAAATTAAGTATAAAAAGTAAAGCAATATTAATAGGCTGAGTTCAAGTCAACAACTGCTGACATTGCCAGTCTTATGGAAAACCCACTACTATTAAGGACTACTGGACTATATTGGAATATTTTGCTGAATTCAGGCACCTACAATATTTAAGTGACAATGGAATATCCTTCTCTGACAAAACTAAACAAAAAAAAGGATACAGATGAAGGACCATTTTGTATCTGTATATTCAAAATAGCTAGAATAGAGATACAGCTACTTTCTCTTAGTTCAATGAATACAAATATTGGTTCTAGTACTGTTTGTGGACAGGATATCATGTCTGAATCTTTTACTGTCAATTACCACTAAGAAGACAACAATATGCAATGTATTAATTATTGAAACTGTTCTAATAATCTGTTTTGAAACTTTCTCATTGCTATTTGTTTCACAATAAAAATCATAAAAAATAAAAGAAGTAAAAAAGTATTTCTTCCTTGACTGAAGTTTTGCACAAATTGCTATTTTAATGTCAATTTTGTGAATAAAATGATGAATACAATTGGACTGCATTTAATCTATATGATAGATTCATACTGTGCATTTAAATTATAAAACATAGATTTTATACTGTGAGCTAGAATATTTTTTGAATCTCTTTTATTTTGAAGAGAAAAAAAGCACTAATTATTCCTTTCAGTAAATCTGTAGAAATTATTATTATAATTATCTTAACTATCTATTGTATATGTACATATATTTTGTTTTCTGCTTCTTTCTTTTCTCCTTTCCTTCATTCCAGGTGTTCTTTATTTTGAGTAGTTTTTTTCCTTTTCACTATATCTACTGTACCTTTTGGGTAGTATTTACTTTTTTAGTTCTTACAGTAGAAAAATAATATGACATTTATACATGTAAGTCTGATTTGTTTCACTTGAGTATGGTCTCTAATTTTATCCACTAACCTATAAAATCTTCAAGTTTATCTTCCTTCAGAGCTGACTACTACTCCAGAGTATAAAAATACTACTTTTTAATCCATTCCTTAGTTAATGAAGTTTGGGTTGTTTCCAAAATTTATCTATGACAAATTGGGCTGCTTCCTTGTACTCTAGCCCAGCAACTCTAGTTTTAAAGAGAAGCTTTCAGAGTAGAGAGTGCCCATTTTAATTAAAGCTTATTGTACCTTACATGCTGACAAATTTCTTGATAAATAATCTATATTTTAATTACTTAAACTCACACAACATATTACATTAGCATAAGATAATGGGAAAACTATGGAGTACAGGATAATAGAGATTACATATCAAAATATGTACAATAATGGTTCTTATTCATAGTATAAAAAGTTTTCATTGTCTTATTAAAATGCTATATATTTACAAATGACCAGTTTCCAATTATATGTTGAATTTATCTCCAATATTGATGAATGTGTCCATAAAAGCCTTAAAGACTACTTTAAACTCTATATAACCCTTTATTATTTTCAAAATCACACTTAAGTAAATAAATTAAAGACCAGTGAGATAGCTCAGTAGAATAAACCCTTGTCTGGCAAGCACAAGGTCCTAAATTCAATCCCAGGTACTGTAAAAGGAGAAGAAGAAGAAGAAGAAGAAGAAGAAGAAGAAGAAGAAGAAGAAGAAGAAGAAGAAGAAGAAGAAGAAGAAGAAGAAGAAGAAGAAGAAGAA
>NW_004524582.1:7174681-7182993 GCF_000260255.1 Octodon degus | reverse complement strand
GAAGAAGAAGAAGAAGAAGAAGAAGAAGAAGAAGAAGAAGAAGAAGAAGAAGAAGAAGAAGAAGAAGAAGAAGAAGAAGAAGAAAACAAATTAGTAAGTGGTATTAAGTTTTACTGTACCAGTTGCAACATTGTAGAAAAAATCATTTAAGTAATCTAAGTTATAGTACATGAGTTATTCATGAAATCAGACTAACAAGTCACATCAGTAAGTTTCATAAAGACAATAAAATCATAGAAAATGTAGAGTATGAAATACTGAAACCCCTTAACATGTAGCAGATCAGTTTTGTACCTTCTGTGCATTATCTCACCATTATTCCACAGAGGACCTCTTTGAATGAAGCCTTCTCAGCCAAGTAAAGAGCCACAGCTCCCTACATTGGAAAAAGGCTGATTTTTCTTCTCTGTTCCCACCCACCACTAATAGTAGCAGTGACTTTGTGCACAGGTAAGACCTGCAGCAGGTGTGCATGTAAGATCTCTGAAACTTAAAGTGGGGGAAACACAAAGCCAGAACAACAGCAATAAAAAAGTATTCACAGCTTTGGAAGCATGAGTAGTTCCATGGTGGCATCTGAGAAGATGACAGCCGTGCTAGGCGTGGCATTCCAACCAATTCTCGCCTTATCTTGATGTTGATTGTACTTTTATCTATCTGACATCCCTTGAATTTTGTCATCGTTCTAAAAGCCTGATTCTCCAGTCTTCCTGTTTGTTTTACTAGCTGGTGATATAATTTCAAGGATTACCTTTCCTGATGTCATTACACTGGAAAATTGCTGTCATATGCAGCACAGAAGATTTTTGAGGGCACATCATTCTATTCTGATGTTTAAATTTAAATATTCAAACACATTGTGCTTGGCTTCCTACATTCTTAAAACAATTGAACAATTCCCCCATCTTTTCCAAGTTAAAAAATACGTCAAAATCTAATCATTGTAATCATGTTTACATAAGCATTTATCTGCAGAATTTTGGAAAAATGAGAGATTCTGTATCTATTTTGATTATTCCACACACACACTAAAATGTTGTGCTGCTTGGGACTTAATGGTTGTCTTCATTAACCATAGAGTTACAGAGGTTGATTTGATTAATACCTTCTTTATCATGTAAATATTAGCTGTTTCAGTATTCCTGAGCCACTGAAATTAGTGTAATTAGACAAGATAAAATTTCTTATGGAAAGTTACAAATCCAAATTAGGAGTGTAGTTTTCTAATCATATATCAGTCTAAATTCTAATTTATGAAGTGTAATATATGCAATATTGCCCACAAAATCCTAAATTGTATTCCTATATGTCTGAGAGTTAACGCACAGTAATTGACAAAGACTTATAAGATGTTTACATTATATATTTATATTAAAATAATAAATCATTGTATATTAAGTACTCCCTTGCTCAATCATTTCCTAAAAACTCATGACGTTCATTTCCTCAAGAAACAAAGTCAGTGTCCAACAGTAAGGTCTATCGCTTTCTATGTCCTTATTTTCACTGCCAAGTAAACTCCTCTAGAGCTTCCCAAGGCACAAGCTCTGTCTTGTGGGTTTCTGTTTCTATTTAAATCAATTGAATGTGCAAGTGCTCTGGAAACAAATGCGGATTTAATGATTAGTCCCCCAGCTGGAAAATGGAGGAGAGATTTGATGGTTACCACGAGTGTATGAAAGAATATTTGATTATGTAGATGCCCAAATCTGGTTACAAGAATCATATTTCTTCTCTGTGTGTATTTTGTTCCTTCAAATATAGTTAGTGGAGCACCTTTATGAATTATACACTTCGATACACACTCAGAAGAAGAGATAATGAAAACTTCTTGATGAAATCACTAAAAAACCAATTCAAAGAACTCATAACTAGAAGTAAGGTGTTATATAATTTGTTTTGCTTTCTCTCCTCATAACTTAGAAGTGACATCCATGATTTCTGGAGAATGAATTATTTCCTGAAGTAGTGTCTTTCACAGTTTTGTCTTCTACATAGAATAATATGACAGAAAAAAAAAAAACTGGAGCAGACATATGAGACTGGAAAAAAAAAACCCACTGTTTTGCATATTTTCGGTTTTTCAAATTAGTGACTGTCTCAATTGTTGAATAGATCTGGGCTTTGCTGAGAAATTCCAAGAATGTGTATGATTAATTTGGGTTTATGAAGAGATAACTTCACTGGGGAAGTTTAAGATGTGAGCTTTTTCTAGTAGCTAAGGACAGTAGGTTACATAGGACTTCCAAAGACCATTATTATATTATATTATTCAGTATTGATAATGCCATGTAGTTAAGGATACTTTAGTTGCATATAACTATATATGAGTATAAAATAGTTTCAAAAATCAACAAGATAGCTTTTTTATCAGCTCCAATATGGTATATAAATTTTATTTATAGGTAGCAATCCTATAAGTTTTTATAATTATATTAATTCTAGAATCAGTAAAGCTATCTTTAAAATATGCTCTTAAAATTAGATTCCCATTCTGCAAAATCATATTCAGACTTCTCTACCTTTTAACAGTGTGCAACTTGACAAAGTGCTAAGTTTTATAAGATTTATATTCTTCCTTTCCACAAAGAGAGACAATAGTCATACCTATACCTCTTTAGGTTGCTATAAGAATTCAGTATGAAGTGCTTAGAATAGTGCCTGGGGCGTCACTTCCAAATATCATATTTTAATGACATTAATATTATCTGAATGAGATTTATCATTTTATTATTTGATATATTAGATCTTAAAACAATTTTTCTGCTTTCCATGCTAATGCACTTAATTCATCTAAAAATATGTTTACTGAAACCTCTTCTTCATTCAGTGGATGAGTCAAGTAAAGATAAATTAATAATAAAATGATGCTTAAAATGATTTCCAAAGGGATACCAAACATGAGACAGTTTTTATATGTCTGAATTTGGATTGCCTTTACATATTACTTTCTAAAATATTCCCTCTCTTCCTTAAATCTTTCCAGTAATTCAGCTAAGCCTATTACTCCTCCCATATTTTGGTCCCTGCACTAATCTATAATCCATAAAAAGTTATGCTATTCTAAGTAAAAAGAAACTAGGGGCCTATACTGCACATTTTTATTTTTTAATTTTAATTATTAATTAATTAATTAATTAATTTATCTATATTTACAATACAGGAGATTGAACTCAGAACCCTGTGCTTGCCAGGCAAGCACTTATTCTACAGAACTATCTCCCCAGCCCTGGACATCTATAAAAGGAAAAATTTCAATGATAAATTTATTTTTAAAATGTAATGTGAGTCCCCAAACTATAATTATTCAATTAATGAAACAATCTTCTCTGTCCTGGTAATTAAATGGATAAAGTAAACAGTGAGCTTAATTTGAAGAAACTGACAGTCCCTTGTTGAAAATGAATAATTCGCTTATTTTGTGTGTTTGGAAATGTGTAATCTTTAACAATGTGAATATTTACACTCACATGAAAATTTGAAGAATATTGTATTTGCATGTATATCTTCCTTCAATAACAATTTTTTGAATCAATGCCAAGATTATATAAAATTCGAAGACAGGCAATCATGAGAAAAATTTAAATAATAATACAAAAAATCAGATGAAATCGCTGAAACAGATGGTCAAAACACATACGACTGTGAGATACATTTTGTACAAGCCTCCGAGATGACCAAAACAATGGTGACATAGAATCAGCTCAAGAAATTTGAAAGCAGTGTCAGAGGACACTCCTCACCTTTCTCCAGGCATTAAAATATATAAAACGTTATTTACACTGAGAAATGGCCACATGTCTAAAAATAGTGGTGCAAAAAATTTCATCGTCAGTAGACAACTACCTCATCACTGCAATGTGATCATGGTTGGTAATTTATTTTACACGTCTATGTTATTAAGTCTCTTCAATATCTAAGTAATAAGAGAAGTGGAACCAAAGGAAAAAGCATAACAGTAAAAAGTTTAAAGAAAGTCCATGCTAAGCTTTTTTTCTGGAACAACTCTACCAAAATTCTGAGTGAGCATATAATTATCAGACTGCGTACTCAGATCCACTACTATTTTCTTAGATCCACTACTATTTTTCTACTTGCAAAATTTGAAAATGAAATAACTTCTAATAGTCAATACCACTATGAAATGTCTATGGTTAACGATAGTTACTTGAATGTTTCCAAATATCCAGTTAAGAGGATTTTGAAAGTTCAAAAATGAGTATCTTAGATTTATTAATTATTTTGATCTTACAATTACACTGAGTATATGCTGTTAGAAATATTATTTTTACACCAAAATATGCACTACTGAATCAATTAAACCTATAAAATGTATTTTAAATTAATATGAAAGTGAAGGCTGGAGATACAGCTCAGCAGCATAAGTGCCTGACTGGCAAGTGCAAAGGTCCCAAGTTTGATCTCTGGTACCACAAACAAAAACTCAGAAACAAAGTAAATAATATGAAAGAGGTACTTAATTTAAATTTTTTGGTGCCTTTCATTCAATATATAGTTCTACCAGCTTTTATTTTTCACTAAAATTTAACCATTTTTAAGTTGGCTTAATATTAATATCTGAAAATATTCAGATATTCATATATGAAAATAATAAAATGCCGATTCTCTTGCATAATTGTCTGAATATTAGTTTTACAATAGTCAGTAGAAACATCATATACATAATTACAAAGTCAGTTATTTTAGGCAGAGGAAATAGCTAAAATTGTCTTAGCATGATTGTACAGATTTATAATTCCAGTGCTCCAGGAGGCTGAGACAGGAGGATTACAAGGGTAAAACCACGCTGACAGATTAGTACATTATTTGCTGTGCAGTTCAGACTGGCCCTGAACTATGTAGTCCAAGCTGGTCTCAAACTCATAACAATCCTCTTCCCTCAGGAGCTGAGATTACAGGCATGTACCATCACATTTTCTATATTTATATTTAAAAACATTTTATACATGGTTGCATATTCATCCATGTAATCATTAATATTTACTTTGCACTTTATCAAACATATTTTTTGGTGTTTTGAGACAGGGTCTGACTCTGTAGTGCAGGCTGGCTTTGCATTTGTGGTGTGTCCCAAGATGTCCTTAAACTTGAAACACTTTTCCAGGTTCGGCCTCCTAAGTGCTGGCATTACAAGCAGGTGCCACCACCACAGCTCACATTCTTATAATTTACCTAAGAGATCAATATGATCACAGTAAAAGTAGGTTATGATCTTTACTTCATCATAGTTTTAATATTTAATGATAGAGCTGTAGAAAAAATGAAAACAGGCTGTGGAAAGTTTGTGAACCTTTAAAATATTTACCAAATATTCTGTGTATGTCAGCATATTTCTGAGAATACTATCCAGACCTTTCCAAGAGACTTGAAGTAAATTTTCCTAAAAAATGTGCTACATAAAAGTTATGCAGGAAAAATCAATTTATATGCATGGGTATTACATTTGAATGGAAAAGTTATCTTTTACTGCCTTGAGTGCCGTAAGAAAATGAATATGTATCCATCCAAAGAAACAACACTGTAAATACACAGACTCCAAAAAGCTGGTCAGACAAGAGACGATTCATCAGCAGATGACAATTCTTGACTAATTTCATTAGGCAGCACAGCCTGGACAGTCTTGAAAAGCTGAGATTTTTTTTTCCTCTAAGTATACTCAAAGACAGATTCTGCTCAGGACAATCTATGTTTACGGTTTTCAAGTCAATATCGATATAATTGCAGAGATCTTAGTTCTCTACCTTGGTTTTAGGATGTCAGCAAAAAGATTGGTGTTTCTGGTAGATAGAAAATGTGAGCCCACTTCACTCATGTACTATAATGCACTAGTAATAATTAAAAACCAGGTGAACATCAACAGAAAAGTGGCAATTGTGTGCAGAGTATAGTGACAATGCCTGCCTTTGTTTTGCAGTATTTAAGGTGATTATAATGCAATGATGTAGTCAGTAAGGATTTTACACTTTTACTATCATGAAGACAAAGAGAGGTCTGTTATTTGCTGAAAGACTGAGTCAAGCTACATGTTTTCTCTCAGACATCAAAAGGACACTTGACCATGCCAAAAAATGTCTCATCATCAGGGTAATCCCTTGGAAAATTTAGTTCAACCTAGCATAAGTTTTGTACTGAGAAACACAGGACATCAGTCAGTGCTGTTTATTGCAATGACAGATTTGGACTGGACATAGAATGTAGGCTCTGACCATGGTGGCTCTTTCCATTATGGAATCCTCCCAGCTGTATTATGGCCTGTGCAAAGAGAACAGAAGCATTGCTTTAAATTTTGTGGGAAAATTGAGCACCATGAAGCCTACAACGCTTGTCTCAGATACAGAGGATTTTATGTGCTGTATCAAGCTAAGCAGTCTCCCTATTAGGCCATTCAGATGACTTCGGGATAACAAGGTCTGTGCTGTGTACACTAGATAACACACTTCAAAGTGGACTGGCTCAGCTTGGAAACCAGCAATGGGAAACAAATACTGACTGCCAGATGCTTGATTTTCTTTCTCACTAAATCCATGAAAGAGGGAGCTGAGGTAGCCAAAAAGATTCACAGCCATTTTCTGACATTAAGTCCTGGGTTAGTAGTTTAGTGTATCTGGGAGGCCTGGGGATACGAAGCAGTCTTGTAGCTGCATGTATTAAGACAGCTGCATGGGGAAGAGGCAAGCTGAGGGAGACCAGGACACCAACTCCATCAATTGAAGGAGTCTGCAAATGGTAGTATTCACAACAGCTCCCCAAAAATGCCATTACCAAACATGTCAGTAATGGGAAAGCAGGAAGGTGGCAGGACCATAGCTTAGCATTTTCCTAGCTTACACAGTAATCATGTAAGAGAAAGCATAACCAGTTCATGAACCTTTGTGCAAAGAGTCCTAAACTTTTTTCTGAGCAATTGTTTATCAGGAAATAGTTTCGTAGTGAGTTTGTTTTCAAAATGGATGATATATTAACAATAGAACTAGGACCCTGGATTAATATCTTGGGCAACTATTTTACTGTCTGTCTCAGCTGAGCTTTTGAAACACCAATTACAGACTTTCATTAAATAATAGGACCTTAACCATTTTATTCTATTATCTGTTTCATTTTACATAGATGCTTCTAGGGTAAAAAGAGAATATTTTACTTTCCTCTGATGTAGTATCTGATGAAACAGTCTGATTGATTTGACTGTCCCCAAGACAAGGTGGCGTGCCTAAAATTAGCACGAATTCAAGGTTAGGATGGAATATTTAAAACCCAATTATGAAGAAAGGTCACAGGAATCAAGGTTCTTACCTGTCAGAAGAATAAAAAATAAAAATAAATACATCAAAGCACCACCTGAAAGCAGAGATAATCCAGAGCACTGAAGAGGCAGGAGATACACTGGTGGCTGGACACATAGCTCAGCGGCACAGTGCCTGCCAGGCAAGGAAAGGTCAGTACAAGAGCTCGATTCTAACAAGGTTTTCCAGTGAGACAGAAACAGGGCATATTTTTTTCTTGGAGCTAGGAAAAGAGGTGGGAATGTGTGTACTCTAATGCCTTTGTTCATTAACACTACTTTTATCCAAAAATTCAGTTTTCAAACAAAATTGTTCTTCAGTCTTTCAGTTCTGTTCACAAATGCCTCATTGGGTGACGAACACAACTGTGGATGTATTCCTAACACAAGCATAGATGTGGCCATTGTTCCCCAAATCACAGAACTGTTTTAAAAATCCACCTTACATTTTTCTTTTGTGTGTGTGTGTGTGTGTGTGTGTGTGTGTGTGTGTGTGTGCTGTTCACTCAGGAGTGCATGCAGCCATTCAAAAGTTGCTTTCTCTCTGAGTCTAGTTCTCATCTTATCTGAGCACTTTTATGTACATTTGCATACTGCATACTTGGTGCCTTCGGCCTCAGCTTGCTTCATGCTAGCAGGCGTGGTCGCTTCCACACCATTGCTCGTGTTTCCTTCCACAGAAAACGGCACTTTCCTCTTCCTTTCTTTCCATCTCTTTTCTATTCTCTTCGCACTTTCTCCTCTCTGCCTTATTGTGTGATCAATGGCAAACAGTTCTCTCAAGTTTCTAGGTAAAATTTGACCAGGTACAGCATGATATGGCCAAGGAATAAGAAAGGTCTATTGTGAGTATGTGAATGAGAATAAATAAAAATAAGCTAAAAATTAAGAATATCAGAAGATGTGGACCAGTGGGAGAATGCAGACTTTTACTCAACAGCACTGATAACATAAATTTTACTACATTTAAAATACTTTTTGAGGGGGGCGGAGAGATGGCTCAGTAGAATAA
>NW_004524582.1:7167530-7174581 GCF_000260255.1 Octodon degus | reverse complement strand
TTAAACAAATAAATAAATAAAATACTTTTTGAATATATATGAACACATATCATAAATAGTGTGTTTAATTTTAAACCAAGTATTGACTAAATAAAGTATCAAGAACCAAGTCACAGCACACATTTTTTGTTTTTATTAAATAGTGAATAGGCCTTGATTATATTTTAATGTTAATAATAAGAAAATACATTCACATATGGATTATAAGACTGTTAATCAACCAGCTTTTCATTCAGGCAAATAGTTCAGGGTTATAGAAAATTGCACAAAAAAACTACTTAAGAAACACTTCATTTTAATGAAATTTTTAGAAAGAAATCACAACACTTAGAGTAGCCTAAATCGAGAGAACAAAGGGTCTTCACTTAATATTTTATTAGCAGATATAATATGAACAGGGCCATGCAAAGATAACAGTCACTTTATCAACAGTCTTAGAAGAAACTCAAGAGAAAAGGTTTGCTAAAAGAAGTTAATTCTCTAATGAATGTTATAAGCATCACTGTACATTTATTTGAATATTTTTGTTGTAACACAAACACTTGCTAAATGTGAATAAACTAAATGCTTACAGATCTCCAAAGTGATATATGCAAAAAACAAACACATATATTGCGCAATAATAGATATCATGAGATAATTCAAAGTCTAATGATAAGAGATAGAAATGCAAGAGAGAGACAGAAATAAAGAAAAATCTAGATTTCACTGAAAATTAGGAATGAAGAACATGCAATGCCACTTGCAAATGATAGAGCTATAATCAGGATACAGAAGAATAATAGATGAATTACCAAAAACTAATGTCAGCAAACCAAGAAGACAACCTCAACATTCTCCAAGATAAATTACAACAGGAAGAAAAATATGAAAGACAGCATAGACATAATTATTTGTCTCCATATTTCCTTTGCAATTTTTCCTCTTTTCCCTTGACCAACTGCTTATGCCTGTTATCACCATGTCATGATCTTCAATTTGCTACATATTCAAAAGAAGTAGTTACTCTTTGCTGGATATATACAATATCTCCTAGGTAGTATTATAACTGATTCTTTATTATTTATTTATGTATTTATTTATTTTATATTTTAGGGAAGGGTCTGCAGGCTGCTCAGGGTCTCAGACTCATAGTGATCCACCTGTTTACAGTCTCCCAACTGCTGGGATTACAGTCATGCGCCACCAGGCCCAGTCTCAGTTCCTGTCTCAGTGCATCCCAGGGGTGGAGCCGGCAATGCAGGCTGGGGGATTGAACCCCTGGCCCCTGCACCTGCTTGCAGGCATTTTAATCTGTGGAGCTATTTGGCCAGCCCTCTGAATTTTTATTATTTCATATAATTCTCAAATACTTCTGTTGTATATACACGTTGTGGTTAGTATACTAAACATTGAAATATCCCAAGGCCCAAAAATTGAGTACAGCCTTATGCATTTCTAAAATGTTCATTCATCATTGAAAACCTGTTTTTAAAATAGATATCAAACATAGTAAAGTTGATAACAGTGGTCAGACACAGTAATGTAGTGAAGAGGAAAGGAATTTAAAAAGAAAGTAATTTTTCTTTTCCTTTGCTTGTTGCAGAAAAAGCTGCATATGAACTTTAAGGGAGAATGAGGGAGAGAGAGTGGTTGAGGGAGAGGGAGAGGAGAAATTTCAATATTTCAGTCAGTTACACCGTAGTGCATTCATAAAGTATGTTGTCAAACTGCAGCAGGCAATTATGATTTCATCTTTCTCAAGTTAGATAACTTTTTTTTTTTCATTTTTATGTATTTGGTGCAGGGTCTCAGCACATAGCTCAGAATGGCAGTGATCTTCCTTTTTTAAGCTTCCCCAGTACTGGGATTTAGATTAAAGGTGTGTACCACCACGCCCAGATCTGTTCACTGGTTTAGGGTACCCCTAGGAGTGGGGCCAGAGTGGCATGCAGGACTAGGGATCGAACTCTGCTCCCTGCACTTGTTAAAGCAGGCACTTAGTCTGCTGAGCTATCATGCCTGCCCTAAGTCAGGTAACTTTTTATTAGAAGACAATTAAACACTGTACTGTATGGAAAGCCTGATATCACCCATTTTCACTATTTGCATTGCTGCTTGAACTTTGCATCACACAATTCAAATCTTTTACATAATAGCATGAATTGTGTGCTTTTACCACTCACTTCCCACCTTGCCCTCCACAAGGCTCACGTGTTTAATCCTCAGCCTCCAAAACAATGCCTCCTGGTGTTGAGACTCTCTTGGAGGATGCAGCCCTAAAGACTAAAATGTCTTCTCTTTTTACAATCATATTCACATGACTTCTGATGGTATTTTCTGTGACCTCAAGATGACTGTCTCACTTTCTATTGTTCCTTTAGTGTGTTGTTTGGAAATGTAATGTCTAAAACATTGATACTTCTTGAGTCTTTACATCTGTTATGCCAGGGTACGTACTCCTTGAAGTTGAAAATATGTCTTACTTTTATCTTAACTTCAAGAATCTGCTCAGTAGATGGCATATATTAGATATTCAATGTGTTCATGAATAAAGAATTTTTAAGGCTGTATAAATATGGAAGTTTGTGACATTACTAGATGAAAAATGTATTCCTTTTCTTAGCTTGAAGTGACAAACAGAAATGAATCAAATCATTCCACATTCTAAAATAGAAAATAAGAAGTTTTTAAGTTAAACACCCTAAAGAAATCATCCTTCCCTCATTCAGAAATGAAACACCTGTGTGATTTACAAGTTAATGTATCAAAAGTCTTTGATCATGGCAATGAACAGTTTGGACAGAAACTCATTATGAGGACACATAAGTATGAGAAACAAGAAATAGCAAATGACTTTAGATAGACAAGTACATGGAGTAAGAGCTCTCAAAAGTAGAATACGTTTATAAAAACATTCAGACGTGGCTAGACACCCTAAGTGCGACATTTGCTCATACTTTTATGCATGCTCAGCTCACTCTCTTTAAGATATTCCATTTCTGAGGGAAATGGTAAATTAATTCTAGGCAAAAGTTATAGAAATACATGCAAAGGTTTTCTTGGAAGCACTTGTAATTGATATGCAGCATTCACTTACCATTAAAAACAGTGCCCAATTTGCTTTTAAATGTTAATATTGCAAACATTTTGATAATAGCTAATGGGAATAATCTTTGAATATTGTGAAACATTTTAAAATATTAAGGATCCATAGTCATAATATTTATTAAAATTTGTTGATCTGCAAAAGTCATACAGCCTTTATTGTTTCTTATATGTTCATATAATATAGTTCCTATGATTATGTGCATAATAAAAACATACACTTTGAATGGTTATGTGCTTGGGTAATAGACACATAGATATAATATTTAATTTGAGAAGTGATTTAAAATTTAAACGAGTTATTTTGCATGCATTTAGGGATATGACTCCACGTGTAGCAGTAGTTCTGTGTATACTTGCAAAATTCACTTAAATAAATGTTTCTAATGAGGAAAATACAAACCTATCACCATAAATTTCCACGAACACAAGTCAGTAATAATGCTGTTCTCTCCGAACATTGTATTTGTCAAGAGCACTGTTGACGTCCATTATGGCACCGACTGGTCCCCCGCTCACGCAGTCATGGTTTAGGGTGTCTGCCACGCCATTTTACCACGGGCCCAGATTGACTCTGGGAGTGCCTGCTACAAAATGTAAAGCATCCTTCTGCCTCTCATAAATCATAATTTGCATTCCTTATGTGTGAACAGAAGGTGTAGGTAAACAAACCCATTTGTGAAAGTTAGCTATTTTTTCTTAAATTTGCTTTCTCCTCAGAATCTTCTTAAGTTATTATTGAACTATTCCTCAATCTGCATCTTTTTCCCACTTCAGACAGTTACTTCCTAGGGATACTTATGCGATGTATCACAGACTGCATTTCTTACACTCTCTCTGTCATTACATTTCAGTGTCTAGGCACATATCTGGTTTCACACGTGGGCTGTCCTTGCTAATGTTTTACTTGGCTGCTATTGTATTTAAGAAACACAATGCAGAGGGGAAAAAATAAAAGAGAGACTAGAAGAACATTATTTCTTGGAAGTTTTACAATTGCAACAGGTGTTTGTGGGGACTATCTTCTGTTTTCTACATCATCAATTCAATTCAATCTGAGGCTTTAATTTTTACTATAATTTACAGACTTCTGGCAATTTGGTACTGGCTAGAAGACGGAAGCAAAGCTGAAGACTGTCATCTGTGACTTTGGATTCTCCTCCATGTAATTCCACCAGTGTTCTTGTCCTACCTCAAATTGTGAAAGCAAGTTGCAGCAAGGAAATCCGTAAAGCTGTGTATTACAAGAAGCACAAAACTAAAACTGTAAGAACCTTTTACAGGCTAATTATGGATTTTGTATAGAGGCGTTTCTAATGTATTATATTAAGGATACAACCAGATGATCAGTCTGCATTCAAAGAGATGAAAGACAAACCCCATCCCTGGCCAGGATGAAAATCACAGCTTCTTCTTCTTCAGCCCCAACAGAGGCTTGAGATCCTTGTTAATCACTGGGGTACTTAGGGTTTTGGACTCCTACACCACCTTTTAAAAATTACCATACATTATTTTGTTTCATTCTTTTGAGTTTTCACTGTCATCTTCTTTTTTTAATCAATGAACCGCTCTTCAAAATGCACTTTATTTTTTCCATAATTTTATTGAGAGACAAAGAGCAATGAGATAGTTTCAAATCAAATTGGTAGGACAGTTTCAATAGTTAACACATTGCATACTCTCTTCCTAGTGGCTATTTACTGTACAAGATGCAGACATGATATCCTATTTACAAACACTATTACAACAAATCCCTCTATTCATTAAAAGAATGTAACTATATATCTAACCTAACCATTTTGTATACACAGATACAAAATGGACATTCATCTGTATCCCCTTTATTGTTTAGTTCTGTCATTTGAATATTATAGGTGTGTTAACTCAGAAAAATATTCTAAAAGAGTCCAGTAGCCCATAATAATATTGGGTCTTGCTCTTGACTGGCAATGTCAGAAATTGTTGACCTGAGTCCCCTACAGCTCAACATAACAGCATGTTTTACTTCCTATACTTTGTTTTTATACTTTTTTGCTGAATGGTTAAGACCAAGATAAAGCAAGACCTATGCAACTGTCATCTTTTTCTCAATAATACAAGTTATTATTTCTCCACTTCTGCCTGTCTGTGCAGTTCGTTTTCCTTAGTCATCTCTTCGCAAACATTGTCTCCATGCTGATACTCGCATCACTGCCAATATTCTTCTGTGACTTTGCTTAGTTTTCTTCTGCTGTAAGTTTTTTTTTTATTTATTTCTTATGTATTTGGAACATGGTTTCACTATGCAGCTTGGAATCATAGTGATCCTCCTGTTTTCAGCCTCCCCAGTGCTGGGATTACAGGCGTGCACCACCACACTCGGTCTCTGCTGCTGCAAGTTTTCAATGAAGAAATTTCTAAAACCCTACTCATGATCAAAATATTCCCACTCATTTCCTTTTATAATAACATTTGCTATAGGTACTAGTAATCAGAGCATCTAAGATCAATTGAAACTTACAGGTAAGACTTTGTAATTAGCATCATTTGAATTACATTCTTATTTACACTTCCTCTTATTTTTATTGCAGAGGTTTCAGTTATATAATGTGCCTTTGTGCAAATATACATAATGAAATGCTTACCTTCATTATGATAGCTTGTATCTTGATGTCCCCACAAAGCCTCACAGGGTCTTGGGTGGAATTCTTTGGAGGTGGCTAGATTTAGGGGATGAATAAGAGTGCATGGGAACTACATTGGTTAGCACGGTTTGCGTGCGGATAACAAACCCCACCCTGGGTGTCCGTGGCTCCAATCAGTAGGCCTGCAGTCAAGGTGGAATAAAAAGGGAAATGAAGATTTAGCACTGTCTTATATTTCTTTGGATGAGCCCCAGTCATCACCTTCAACATGGGCATCTCCCCCAGATTTCAGGGCAGACCCCTCAGTCCTGATACGGACTTGCATGAGACGCTACAGTGAGTTGCAGATCTTCAAACTTGCGCTGCATCTTTTAGATATCCAGTGCAGAGAGCCCTTTTGCACTCTTCCTCACCTGACTAGCAAATGGACACCATAAGCCTGCCTGGGAAATCCTGATGTATTTATATATCTTACATTAAAACTGATTCTCAAGTGAGCACTGACTTACATACTAGATAACCAAAAATATGTAACTATCATTTTACATAGTTACCTTTTGCTATGTGTTGTAAGTACAGGCAAATGTATCCTTCCAGCAAGTTTTCCGTTTATGTCATAATACCTTTAACTATAATCTTCACATTGCTCATTAGACCCTTGGAATTATTCATTCTGAATGAATGAATATCTGTACATTACTTACCTGCATGTCTGATCCGATCATCCTGTTGTCACTGCCTTTGCATTCAATCGGGAACTGCTATATTAACATTGTCAGATTATTTCTGTTAAGGAGTGTAAGTGTAGCTCTTAGTGTATGCTCACTCTTACATTTTAAACATTACATGCATGTGTATATATTTGTAAAAAAAACACACTGCAAATATGTTAAATATTATATGCTTATATATGTAATAGAATTTTTATTATATTCACTATACTTACATTTCTACCTTCTGTGTCTATATTCTGCTTTTAAATTTCACATATAAATGAGATCATGCTGTTCTTTAATTCTGTCCTTGGTTTCATTCATTTGGCATAGTAGATTGGAGGTCCATCCACATCACACCAAACTGGAGGATATCTTTCTTTTAAAAGTAAATAATATTGATCTCTATCTCTATCTCTACCTCTGTCTCTGTCTATCACTAACTCTATCTCTATTGCCATCTTTACCACTATTTGTATCCCTATCTATCTCTAACTATTTGCTTGTATTTCATTATTCATATACACATCAAAGGTAACTTCAGTTATTTCCTTACTTGCACTGTTGAGAAAATGGCAAAGAACGTATAACTACACAAAGTCCTGCTTGGCTCTAATTTCATTATAT
>NW_004524582.1:7164843-7165850 GCF_000260255.1 Octodon degus | reverse complement strand
GTTGTATGTCCCAGCCCAAATCCACCAACACATTTGACCAACACACAACTGTCACATAACAATCTATTAAAGAAATATTATAACTTTATGACACCTTTATGGCTTGGTCCAGGTGACCAGACAATGAAAGTAAAAATAACAGTGGACAAGGAAATCTTTAAAAGCATTTGTCCCCTGATGGTCAGGACAGACAAGGAAAAGCAGACAAACATAGATAGATCAAACAACAGATCAATCCAACAAAAACAGCAAACATAAATGAAACAAAAACAACAATGGACAGGGAAGCTCACTTATGACATGGCAGTGGCTCGAGAGCTGGGGAATCTGTCAATTCTAAAGGTTGCATTAAAAGAACAGACCAAACAAAATCAAAGAAGAGCAGACTAGTTAGTACAGACAGACAGACAACAGACAGACAACAGACAGACAGCACAACTAGACTTACTAGACTTACCCAGATGGTTCCAATTGGGTCCAAATAAATCCTGTATCAAAGTGTATGCCCCTAATTAGATTAAATCTATTGGGGGACTTGGTGAAGGTGGAAATTTTTCACTTCACATAAGAGGCAGACTAGTCCAATGGATCTAAATAAAACTTGTATGAAAGTAAAGTGTATGCCCCCTATGCAGGAAGACTTGGTAAGGGTAGGGGTATCAAGGAAATCTTTATACAAGAGAAACTAGTCTGCATGGGATTAGAGAGAGGGTCGATCTGATGTTGCTAGCCCCCTACAGCCAGAATCTGTAGGGGTAGGGAAGGCATTAATCTCAAAGAGAGATGAAAGAAGAGGTCGCACACATGCGGCTAGCCCTCTACAGTTATAATCTGTATGGGTAGGGGGTAGGGGTAAAAGAACCTTACCTAAAGAGACCCCAGAGGTCATGGAAACCTCTACATGTGACTGAAGTCCATAGTCTCTAAAGGCAACCAATTGGCAAAAGGGACACCTAGGTCCATTTGCCTCACTGAAAACCGAGCTCTGCAGCGAAAGGGACACCTAG
>NW_004524582.1:7157826-7164743 GCF_000260255.1 Octodon degus | reverse complement strand
AGGTAACTTCAGTTATTTCCTTACTTGCACTGTTGAGAAAATGGCAAAGAACGTATAACTACACAAAGTCCTGCTTGGCTCTAATTTCATTATATTTGAACATATACACAGACAAGGGATGGTTGGATCATATATTGTTCCATTTTAATGTTTTTTAGGCTAATCCATATTACCTTTCATAAATGAACATAATAATTGACAATCTGTAGAATCTTTATATTCCCATCACTAGTTTTCTCATTTTAAATAGGACATTGATAAGTAAGAAAATCTAAGTAATTTATTTAAAAACTCATAATGAATGCTTAAATTATTTTATAACTAGTCAGGTACTGTGCTCTTGTACAATGTTGTATACTCACTGTCTTTACATTCAATCTGGAAATCTTACATTAATGCCGTCAGGTTATTTTGTTAAGGGGAGTAAACGTAGCTCTTACAGTATGTTCATTCTTACATTTTTAAAAATTTACTTGCATGTGTATATATTTATAAAAACATACTGTACATTTATTAAATATTATATGCTTACATATGTAATAGAAATTTTATCATATGCACTTTCACTATACTTAAACTGACTTCTCTTAAACCATGTAAATGGCAACTGTAAAAAAAAGATGATTCTTTTGAATATTTTAAGCAATACATATAACAATACAGATTTAAGAATCACATTAGAAAAACATGTCTCACAGAGAAGCAGAAGGCTGAAAACTGTTTTATTACCTCTCCTTTTCTACCTTTTTAACTTGTCTACTCTGTTTGGCAAGACTAATTTTACATCACCATGTGTTTCCACATGAAATTTACAATTAATTTTAAGTTCTTAGGTGAGAAAATATTCTGATATATTTATTTGGATTATAATGAATCTAGAGATGAATTTCAGTCAAAATTTTGTATAATTTTACAATGATTGTTCTTAAAATTGGTGAATATGGTATTGCATATCCCTTTAGTGACTTTTTCTCAATAGTAATATTTAGCTTTTAAGGTAAAATTTTATATTTTTATCATGGTCATTCTTTTTTTATTTCTTAAAGAATACAAAATGGCAACAGAAAAAAATATAGCATTAGAAATGATATAGAATTTCACGAAGCAAAGTAATAGGAATTCAAGAATGGGTGCCATATTGCATGTTATCTCCAAATTAATTGCTTAGGTTACCAGATAGAAAGGTGCAAGATTGGGCTAAAGACTTAGCAAAACATAACATTAATGAAAAAGTTATAAGCAATTCAAAAGAAAAAAATAAGAATAAAAAGAGGGTTGGCCAATCACCTCAGTGGAATAAAGCGCCTGCTGAGGCAGACACAGGGGCTGGGGGTTCTGTCTCTGTCTCTGGGCTTGCAGTGCTGGCCCCACCCCCAGGGTGTGCTGAAGGTGATTGAGACTGGGCATGGTGGTGCGCGCCTATAATCCCAGTGTTTGGGGGGGGGTACTGTAAACAAGAGAATGACTAAGAGTCTGATCTACATAGTGAGATCCTGTAGATCCTATAGACTCTGTACCAAATACATTTTTTAAAAAGGAATAAAAAGAAAAGAAATATTTAAGCGTTAACTTCTCCTTTCAAATGAGCAGCAGAAATCGGCTGTACAATTATGGAAACTATCCTGAATACATACCTAAATATATCTTTTTTGCTTCTTTCTTTTGTCCTTTTTCTCATCCCAGTTTTTCTTTCCCATTGAACACTTTCTCTTTCACAGCATCTATTGTACCTTACTATCTTTATTTACTCTTTGAGATTCTCCCACCAGTGAGACAATATGGTGTTTGCACGTGTGGATCTGGCTTATTTCACATACCAATATACTCTCCAGTTGCATGCATTCATCTACAAAGCTATATATGAAAGTATCAAATCTTATATTTTATAGATGAGTAATACTCCATTGTGTAAAAATACCATATGTTTTTATCCATTCCTCAATTGATGGACATTTGAGTTGTTTCCAAGATTTAGCTATGAGGGGCCAGTGAGATAGCTCAGTGGACTAAGAGCCAGTTTTGGCAAGTGCCGGGACCAGGGTTCAATCTCCGGTCTCACATGATGTGCTGGCCTTGCCCACGGGGCACACTCAGCCAGCGAATGAGTCCGGGTGTGGTGGTGCACATCTGTAATCTCAGCGCTAAGTAGACTGAAAACAGGAGGATCACTAGGAGTCAGAGCTACATAGTGAGATCCAAGACCAAATCTATAAATGGAAAAAAAAAAGATGTATCTATGAAAAGTTGTGCTGCTATAAACATGAGTACACATATATCACTGTGGTATGATGGATTCAGTTCATTTGGAAAAATAATTAAGAGGGGAGTAGCTGACTTGAATGTGACCTCCATGCCAGCTTTTTGACTGATACTGATTTGTACTTGTCTGCGCTCCCACCCACTGTGGAGAAAGGTTGTTTTTTCCACATAGTCTCTCCAGCATTTGTTATTGGTTGACATAGAGACAATAGCCATTCTTTCTGGCATAAGATAGTATCTCAGTATTCTTTTAAATCTCATCTCATGAATGACCAATGATGTTGAACTTTTGTTTTTTTCATACATTTATTTGCCATTTATAGCTCTTCATTTGTGAAGTGTATATTCATCACAGATGCCCACTTTTGGATTGGGTCTTTGAATTATAGAGGCCTGATTGTTTTAAATTTTTATATTTTTAGATAGGAGTCTTTTGTCTGAAGCATAGTGTACTATAATTTTTTTCTAAATTCAAGGATTTTTTTTTACTCTATTGATTTCTTTTGACCTGTGGAAACTTTTTTAAAAGCTGAGATCACAATGCTTGATTCTTTGAAGTATTTTCTGTGCAGTTTGATTTTTGTTCATGAACTCTCTACCTACCCCTATGTCATTAAGATTTCTACCTACTTTCTCTTACAAAAGATTTATTGTTTCAGTTTCAGTATTTAAATCTTTGATTGATTTTCTCTGTAGTTTTGTGCATGGAGATTGACATGGGTCTATTTTGACATATGGAAACCTTGACATATGGAAAACTAGTTTTTCAAGCACCATGTATGAATGAGGCTATCTTTCTTCCTATGAACATTTTAGCCCTTTTGTCAAAAATAAAGTATTTGAGTATGCTCATATTTCTATCTGCATTTTCTAATCTAATTGATTCTCAGGTCTGGATTTTTGCCAGTACAATTTTGACTTTATCATAGTGTTGTAACTCAAAAATCAGGTGACAATGAGCCAAGTCCAAAAGTTAAAAGAAGCGCTTTATTTTAGCTGGTACCCAGCAGCGGTCTCTATGCAAGGTGCAAAGAGGCGTGCCGGGCATTGACGAGGGGTCAGTATTTAAGCTTGAAAACCACAAAAACAGGGAAGGGGTGGAGAGGAAGAAATGGCAGGGTCATTAGTTCATTAGGTGGTCTTATTGAGTGGGGTGCTGGAATCAGCAATCATGGGGTACAATGAGTCATTAGTTTATGGGGTGGTCCTGTTGGGTGGAGGTGCTGAGGTCATGAGTTCACTGAGTGGGCCCATTGGGTGGGGGGGGGCTGAAATCACGCAGAGTTCTGCAGGACAAGATAAGGTTTGGGGCACAGATGTCATAAGACTTGTGTCGCAAGGGTGAGGAGTTGGGTGGGGTAGGCGCATACAGAACAGGAATTCCGCAAGGTTAGAAGGGCAACAAAATGGAGTCAATTTGACAGGGTATAACATTCCCCACTGATTTCAAGGGAGTGAGTCAAATCATTGACTCACTAGCTTTGTTCTGTACTTTACAGTAGCTGACATGGTTTACTAAGATGGTGCATTGATCAGGTTATTAAATCAACATGGTAACATTAATTAATAATAGAGTTTGAGTAGTTGGGTTTTTAGAACTCTAGAACAGGCAATATTATCTTAGGTAAGCAGAATGACTTTTTGAATCTGGAGGAGGTAAAACCAAAGAAACAAACACATAATATCAATATCTCACATTGACCTATGTTTTACTTATGATTATTTTTGAATTTGGGAATCTATGACAATTAGATTAATATCTTATTGTTAATGTTCCAAGCAATCTAAGCATAGAAATATGTGAAACTGTACTGAAATTACTCACTGTTACATCGGAATCAACCAATAGAATGGCCAAATAGTTAGTTCAAGGCCGACATTAGAGTAGTCAGGAGTAGGCTTGGGAAACATATCTCTATTGCTGCTGCTGCTGGCAATGCTGGAGCTGCTGGAAGTGCTGTTGGTGGGCAGGAGCCAGGGACACCAGAGCGGTGGGCTCTCTGAGTTGTTGAAAGTACTGTTGGTGGGTTTTCGTTTTTATGGTGGAATCCCCACTTTTTACATGACAGGAGGCCTGGGAACCCCATGGAACTGCATGTAGAGGTTGCAGGCGTTGCATATGGGCTCATTTTTGGTGTTTTGGTGCCATGGTGAGGTGGTGGTTGTCTGGCAGTTGGCACAGGATAAGTCTATTCGGGTGAGCCGCTTGCGTCGGAGCTTGATGGGGAGCTGGCTGTAGATGAGGGGCCGGTTCATGCCTCTAAGCTTGTGGTAGAGACTGCAGGCATTGCATAGGTAGTGTCCCATCTCATTGTGCCTCCACTTTGGAGTGGACATGGCCCCACAGTTGACACACTTTTTGTTCATCTGTTGGCTGTAGCAAGTCGATCACTGTGGGGTTTTGGGGCCCAGTGGATGGGAACGAGCACCGGCTGGAGGGCCTGGAAGGACTTAATGAGATCTTGGTTAACAATCTCTGAGCAAAGCAAAAGTGGAAGAGGTCAGCCAGACATTGTATTGGAAGGGGAAATTTTAGAGGCAAATGGGACATTTGGCCCTTAGAAGGTACAAGGAAGGAGACTCGCCCAGCTTTTGCCAGTTTTAAAGAGATTTTATCCAAAATGGATTCTAGAGTCTGGTTTATTTTTTTATTTGGCCTAAGCTCTGAGGCCTATAGGCACAGAGAAGCTTTTAATCAATTTGGAGAGTTTGGGCAAATTTTTGAGTAATTTGGGCTATGAAAGCCAGACTATTATTGAACCCCACTGATTTTAAAACAGCCTCTAGGTTGTAATATTAGCCAAGTAGTTTTGAAGTCTGGTGGTCCCCAGTGGGCAGTCTTTATCTTTAAAAAAAAACTGTGGTCCCCTGGTCTGTTGTTTTGTCTTTTTGAGGATTTAACCCCGTCTGACTGATTATAATGTTTTTATCTAATTTGGCTGTCTGTAGTATTATTTCTCTGAAGAAGTAACTCGGACTGCCATGAGGGAGGATGAGCGATGACGGCTCTAGCTACTTCATGCTGGAATGGGTCGCAGTTGTTGACTGGCAGTCAGAGATACCCCTCAAAGGTTTTTACCTAAAGGTCCTTAATAAATATTAGATAATTTTATCTTATTATTTAACACTTTTAACAGCAACAATATCTTTTTAGTTACATTCGTTTTTACTCATGGAATATTTACCAGATGATCTGTCATGAAATATATAGTACTCAGCCAGTCTAATCTGACCCAAAATAGAACATCAGCTTGATTTGACTGAACATTGCACACCCCATGTTTATTTTTTATCTATAATTTTCTTTTGTATCCTTTTTTACTATGAAACACCTCTGACTCAGACAAATTTCTGTAAACCCTTTTTATTTCTATAACTTGTCTCAGAAATCTGGGTCTCACTGAGCAACATATAACCTTTTGGTTTTAGATTTTACCTGCATGATTATCTGGATTTTGGTATCTTTTAGAAATAACAAATCACCTTAGAAACCAGAACATACACATAATGTTAAATTAATCTCCCAGGTAACTCGTCACCTCCAATAGGCTCAGGATGTTATCTATCTATCTATCTATCTATCTATCTATCTATCTATCTATCTATGAATAATATAATTATAGCTAAAATAAGATGACAATGACTGGAATAAAGATCAGCGTTGGAGAAAAACAAAAAGACCTGTGCCAATATCCAGCAATGGCCTGGGTTTTTCCTGTAGTCATGATTACTCAGGGCCCCTCCATAGAGATGATAGGCAGAGATGATAGTTTGGCCAGAGGGAGGAGGCAGGCCCAGGACCCTTTAGTCTTGGGAAGCTGAGTCTGAGCTCTGGGACCTTCACCTCAGAGTGCAGTCTCACCTTTAGTGGCTGCCTTGGCAGTCAGGGCATAGCTTGTGGGCCTCTTAAGGTAGTCCCTCTTATGACGGCCTGATTTTGCAGCAGATGAGCCTTATTGTCATTGAGATCTTCTTGGAGCCCAGAGAATCAAACTTAGGATTTGTTTTAAGGCCATAACAAGGGTAGCCATCTTTGATCTTTTTGCTCTTTCTCCCTGGTCCTTTTTCTGTTTTGATCATAGGACACTGTCTTTAGTATCCTACAAAATATCAAGTGAGTTTTCTGGAGCTTAATCTTTGAAGTTGATCAAGCAAAGAACCCACCTGTAGGAAAGATTACTTGCACAGATAAGTTTATCTTTTTAGAATTATTAATTTCTGTTTTGTTTATAATATTTTGTCTAATTTGGCTGAGTTAAACAGAGTGGGTTGCATCCGAATTTACTAGAAAATCAACAGGTTGGCTCTTTCATGCTTAAGGTTAGCTGGAACTCTTGGGGACTGTTAGAGCTTTGATCTATCTCCCTATGGGGTGTCCAGTAGAGTTTTAGGGTTTTTTTTTTTTCCAGTTTTTGATCACTAACTTAATGCAATCAGTTTTCCAGTGTCCCATTTTTTTACTTTAGGCACATTGGAGTGTTTTAATATGAGGGTTTTTTTTTTTTTATTGTTTGGCCTGCTTTTGGTACTTAGGCAATCGAGTCTCTTGTTATCTACATTGTCTTTGGAATTATGTCGATCAAAAACCTTTTGAGCTATCTCCATGAGCTGACTAAGGGGCATTTTTTTCAAAATCCTCTATTTCTAGCAATTTTAGT
>NW_004524582.1:7150547-7154261 GCF_000260255.1 Octodon degus | reverse complement strand
AGTTGGGTGGGGTCGCCGCATACAGAACAGGAACTCCGCGAGGTTAGAAGGGCAACAAAATGGAGTCAATTTGACAGGGTATAACAATAGTATTATTGTAGTATAATTTCAAGTCAGGGAATTTGATGCCTCCTGGCTTTCCTTTGTTACCTAGAATTGCTTTCCTTCTTCTATATCTCATCTGGCTCCAGATGAATTTAAGGATTTATTTTTTTATTTCTGTGAGGTTTGTTAATGGTACTTATTCAAGATTGCATTAAATCTGTATGACAATTTTGGGAATATGGACAATTTCACAATGTGGCTTTTATATTGAGTGTTTTGTTGCTTTTCTATTAATGTATTAAATTTAATTTTCCAATGACTTCTTGTCTATATAAAAATTTACATCTTTTTGTATTTTTCTTTCAATATCATTGTCTCAGTTTCTTGTCTCTCTTTGCTGGAACCAAATATCCAACATATCAAATTAAGGAAGGAAAGGTTTACTTAGCTCACAGTTAGTAGTGGTTTCAGTCCCTACTCAGCTGAGTCCAAGGCAGAGAGGTAAATGGAAAAAGGAAGCAGTTCATGCCAGTGGAAAACAGCAAACAGAAAGAGCAAAAAGGAGGAGTGGCAGTGACAAATGTAGCAAAGAGCAAGTCTCTTTCCTTTATGTTACATGTAAGCTGTGTGCCCCAGGCTGGGTGTATGCATTCACATCCATAATCCCAGCAGCACTCACACCCAAGATCCCAACACTGAATGAGGAGTTAATTACAAACTCTAGAAGCTGACCTATGACTGAATTAGGTTTTGGAGGGACAACTAGACACAAACCATAAAAGTCATTTTACTTAGATTTTTTAGAACATAATATATGTATAGCAAATTGTGTTGAAAATTACTTGATTTTACTCATAATAATGCTTCTTATATTTCATTTTTCTAATCTTTCCTTTTAAAATTTGTCTCTCCCTACCGCACTAAGTAGAACATTTAGGACCATGTGATGTATAAATACTGAGTAAAAACATCCTTGTTGGGCTGGGGAGATAGCTCAGCATTTAAACACCTGCCTGCTAACACAATTTCCTGAGTTAAATCCACAGTAAGAACAACCAAATTCCCTGTGGACTACCTGATTTTTAAACTAATCATTTAATATTTCAACATTAAGTATCAGAGAGGCTGTTGCTTTGTTTTAGGTATTATAATGTTTCATGAGCTGAATTTATGTGTGTGTTTTTTTTTCCTTTTCTCTTTTAATTTTGTGTATGGTGAATGGCATAGATCCAATTTTTATCTTCACCATGTGAAAAGACAGTTTT
The DNA here is from genome assembly GCF_000260255.1 of Octodon degus. NCBI lineage: Eukaryota > Metazoa > Chordata > Mammalia > Rodentia > Octodontidae > Octodon > Octodon degus. The sequence goes on along the minus strand of NW_004524582.1, from coordinate 7,152,951 downwards.
TCTAGCACCATTTATTCAAGAGGCCATTTTTCCTCCACTGAATGTGTTGGAAACTTTTGTTAAAGATAAGATGGCTGAATATATCTGGAGTTATTTCTACATCTTCTAATCTGTTTTCTGATCTGTTCCATTGATCTTTTGGGTTTTTTTGGTTTTTTGCCAGTACCATGTTGTTCTTCTCACAGTAACATTACAGTATTATTTCAAATCAGCAATTATGAGGGCCTCTGCTCTTGCCTTTACTGCCCATAATTTCATTTGCTATTCTAGGTGTCTTATAGATCAAAATCAATATTATGTTTGTTTTCTCTAATCCTGTGAGGTATACTGTTGGAATTTTGATTGGAATTGCATTAAATCTGTATAAAAGTTTTGTAAGTCTGTCTTCATTCATCCTATCCATAAGCAAGTGGTATCTGTTAATTTTCTGACATCCTCTTTAATCTCCATTTTCAGAATACTGTAGTTTTCAATGTAGGGGTCTTTTGCATCCTTTGTTGGATTACTTCCTATTTAATTTATTTTGTTTGGATGTTATTGTGTTATGTGTTGTATCCATTATTTCTATCAGATTGAGTTTGTTATCCATGTACACAAAGACAATTAATTTTTGAATGTTGACTTTGTATTCATCTATGCTATGAAATTTGCTTATTAAATGTGGTAAGCTGTTCAGTGGAGTTTTTAGGGTCTTTCATATAGAATTTCATAGCACCTACAAATAAAAATAATTTAACTTTTCCTTTTCCTATCATTATTCCTTATATTTTTTTTCTCTTATCCAATTGATCTGACTAAATTTTCCAGGACTATGTTGAATAAGAGTAAAAGCAGTGGACATCCTTGTTTTCAAGCTGATTTTGGAGTGAAAACTTCCAGTTTTTTTTATTTAGTTTAATGTTGCCTGCTGGTAGGCCATAGATGTCTTTTATCAGATTGATAGAAAGACTATCTCTTTCAATTTTATGTAGGTCTTTTTTTTCATGAATGGGTGCTGGACATTGTCAATAGCTTTTTCTGAATCTATTGAGATAACCATATGATTTTTGTCCTTGGCTCTATTAATAGGTTGTATTTCATTTATTGATTTACTTATGTTGATCCATCCCTCAGTCCCTGAGGTAAATCTCACTTGATCGTGATGCATAATCTTCTTGATAGTTTGCTGCCTTCTTGTTGTCAATATCTTATCTCAGATTTTTGCATCTAATTTCTTTAGAGAGGTTGGCTTGTACCTATTTTTCTTACTAGGGTCATTCTCATATTTTGAAATCAAATTAATGTTTGCTTTCAGGGATGAATTCATGAGTACTGCTTACCTTTCAATTTGACCAAAGAGTTTGAGCAATAGTGGTATCAGATCTCTAAATTCCTTATAAATTTCACAAGTGAATCTGTCAAGACCAGGGCTTTTCTTTGTTGGTAGAATTTTAATTACACCTTTGATTTCACTGAATGATATTGGTTTATTCAGAAATTTTATATCTTCTTGATTCAGCTTTGGTAGTTCATATGTATGTAGGAATCTGTTCATTTATTCTGCATTTTCACCTTATTAGAGTATAAACTTTTGGACTAAGGATACAGCTCAAAAGCACAAACATCTGTAAGGCAAAATAGAAGGTCATGAGTTTGAGTCCCAGTACCAAAAATGTTTTCAAAATAGTTATAGATGATCTTCTGTAGTTCTGCAAGGCCCATTGTGATTTCACTTGTTTTGATCATAAATGAATAAAATTTGGTCTTTTCCTTTTTATAAAGTTTGAAAAGTGTTTGTCAATTTAATTTCATAAAGAATTTGCTCTTATTTTTTATCTTTGGTATCTACCAGGAATTAATATCACAACCATGCACTTGCCTAGCAGGCACTGTATAACTGAGGTATATTCCCAGCCCCAGAACCAACTCTTCAATTCATCAATTCTTTGTAATGTTTTCTTAAGAGTCCAAAACATTAATTACTGGTCTAATCTGTATAATTTCCTCCCTCATGTGAGCTTTAACTTAGGCTGCTTTTCTTTTTCTAGAAATTTGAAGTTCACTGTAAGTTAGTTGTGCTTGGTCTGTATTCCTGTTATGGGTAATCACTGCTGCAAATTTCACTCTTAGGACTGCTTTCATTGTACCCCATAAATTCCATTACATTGTGCTGCCATTTTCATTTATGTAGAAACAGTCTAGTTTCTTTTTTACTTTCATCTGTGATCCACTGATTTTTCAGTAAGGGGATATTTATTTTCCATGTGTTTAAGAAGTTCTTGTGGTTTCTTTTGCCATTGATTTCCCATTTCACTGCACTCTAATCTGATAGTATGCATGGCATAATTGCAATTCCTTTACATTTGCTTAAGCATGCTCTATGAGCTATAATATGCACTGTTTTGGAGAATGTCCCATGTGCAGC
>NW_004524582.1:7149254-7150447 GCF_000260255.1 Octodon degus | reverse complement strand
TTTGGAATTATGTCGATCAAAAACCTTTTGAGCTATCTCCATGAGCTGACTAAGGGGCATTTTTTTCAAAATCCTCTATTTCTAGCAATTTTAGTCTTATGTCAGGGACCAACTGTGCCACGTACGCAATATTTATGGCTCGTGCATTTTCAGGTGCCTCCGGATCTATTGGGGTATAGATATGGTAGGCTTCTAGATGTTTCTCCAAATAATCAGTAGGGGACTCGGTGGCCAATTGTCTTACCTCTGATACCTTGGATAGGTTGAAAGGCTTCCGGGCTGCTGCCTTAAGGGCTCCCAGAAGCAACTGGCGGTATCTGTTGAGAGCCTCCTTACCTGGTTCAGTGTTGGGGTCCCAATCAGTACGTGAGAGAGGAAAAACAACATCTTGGTGGTCGATGTCTGTGGTTGGTGTCCTGTCAGGTCCGAGTACTGCCTCACGGCCAGCCATGCATATGCAGTCTTGTTCCTCGGAGGTGAAGAGGTTCTGCAGGAGTTGCTGGCAATTATCCCAATTGGGATAATGGGTGTTCTTAATTTTAAGAAGGCTAATGAGTGGCAGCTGTTTTAAGAATATTGGCAGAGTAACCAATGTTTATCTAAATTTTACAAGGAATCTCTCAAAAGCCCGAAAAAGATTTTAAGCATTTTACATAAAATCCTTAAGTTTTAATTTATCTCTTATCCCATTAAATGAAACTTAGGAGAAAAGGTTGTATTTTTTTATATTTAAATGTTTTGGTCCCATAAGCGTGCTGCTTTTGGAGATAGCTCCTTCTGGTGTCACCCAGAAGTTGGGCCTCTCCCTTGTGTCTCAGGTTTAGCCTCCCAAAGGAGACTTGCCCAGAACACTAAGCCGGGATATGGCTTTTATGTGTGTCCTCCTGGACGGGCACAGTTTTTCTTTGTCTCATCTGACCCAGAGACGGGGTATGTGTCCTTTCCTAGAATGACTTCCCTGTCTTCGGCATTAACAAACGTTCATTTTCTAAGGGCTTTACTTAGCTGGAATAGTCAGAATTTTTAATTTTTACATGCCTTTATAAAGGAAAGTGCAAAGAGATAAGAAAATCAGGAACAAAGTCAAAGCAAGGAAACTGAAACAGATCAGGCCCGACATTCCCTCTAGCATGTAGAGGGGGATCAGAACCAGTCTATCCCAGTGAATCCTGTCCTCCAAGTCTTTAAGAACG
>NW_004524582.1:7140912-7149154 GCF_000260255.1 Octodon degus | reverse complement strand
TCAGACATATCAGATATAAAAATTTGCTCCCTAGTATGTCTCTGCTGTCACTGGTAGACGACATGAGGAGAGAGTCTTGATTTGTGTTGATCTAGCCCAGCAAACCAGTGGTAGTTTTTTGGCTGGGTAGTGGATAATCTCAGCTAGTCTATACCTTCTTGCCGAGACCAGACTCACTTGACCTGAAGCTATCAATGCCCCTTCCCTAGGTCTGAGCCCACTTGGGAGCTTCTAGATAGAGCCAGCAGCTGCACTGAGTTCTGAGCTTAGTTAGCTCCCCTTCAAGATGGCTCCCAGCCAACTACTTTCTCACATGGCATAACCGAGCCCTCAGCACTCACCAGTATCCAGTGCAGTCCTTTACATCTGCCGCTGTCCTCCACTGCCACATCTGTTCATGGAGGCCCCTGGAGTCACAAGCAATCACCATGAGTCCTCAGTTTTGAATGGCTCCTCTCATGCAGTGAGTCCCATATGAAAGAGAAAATACCATCAGACATCTGTTTCCTCTTCTTAGAAGATTCTTCCTTTCCTGTCACTATAAGCCACAATTCTCACCTCAGATCCTCCCTGGGCCTGTGGACTCATTGACTCACGCCCTCTTATCTTTTGCATATTGCTGTATTATAGCAATATTCTGGATGGCAGCATGCAGAAAGGCTCTTTTTCTGCTACCTATCACTCCTCCATTTTGGTTAATCCCCTGCTTCTGTTATATCTTATTTTTCATAATTTCCTAATAATATGACACTCTGCTAATTATCAAGTTTTAAAAATATAAGTGTTATCCACTTCTAGTTTGTTGCCTGTTTGTTTCTTTATTTTTCAGGGGTAATCTCACTCATTTTCCCAGGGTCCTTAAATTTCTGAGCTGAGATCCACTTATTTCAGCCCTCTCAGCATCTGGGACTACAGGTCAGTTCACCAAGCTTAGCTAGTTTAACAAAAATTATGAATTAATATGCACTAACAGCACTTCTTAAAATATCTATTTTCTTTAATTTAAATATTGCACATGACACTGTTTATTGAAAATGCAAAATTTTAGCATCTCTGTATCATTTATCTTACAATGTGTTGATTTTTCTAGTCTGTCATTTTCATCTTTATATTAAGAATCATGGCTCATATATGATTTCATCATATGTCTGTTCTTTTAATTCTGTACACTTCCTATTCAAAGTAATTTTTGTAGCTAGAATTCTCTTCTATCTATAAGTAATTCCCAACTCCTGGATCTCTTCTTTTGACCTCCAATGAGTCATTTCTATATTTAACATCTGTATATTTTATGAGGATGCAAATTCTGGAAACCTTAAACCCCTTTCCCCTTTATAGAACTAAAGATTTGTGATACTAATTTTTTCACTAGTTTAAAATTCATATAAGTTACAACTTATGGCTTCTATGAAATATCTTTGAAGAGAAAAATTACATGCACTTTTTCAAAAATATAAATTCACATTATTGCAACACAGGGAATATGTAAAGCTTTTAGAAAAGAATTCCCAATAAAAATGCACTTTAAAGAATCATATCACTATGCTTGTTAATGTTTCCACTTAACAGAGAAGTTCCAGTAATGGCTTGTTTAAATGAGGTCATTTGGTCACTATTTGATATTCTCACAGTCAATTATGCTTATATCAAGAGAGTGAATAAAAATTCTTGAACTCCTCCTTTGATGCACATCAATGTTTGCAGACAGAAATATTTTTATTCACTTAGCAATGCATGAGGTTGAGTTACTTTTATGAAAGCAAAAGCAACATGAATATAAGAGCAGCAACAAAAGTTCTTAGTGGAGTAGAATTGCCAATATTTTACCTGTCTTACAAGATCTAAAATTAGACTAACTGTAGAGAAACAAATAACTTGTGCTTCAAAAAGAAATTTTTATATTCAGTAAATGTGAAAGAATGTTCTAATTGGTCCTTTTCCATCTATCCCCAGTCTACATGCCCTGCTGGCCCCGTCCCCTGGGGTTCCCTGAGCTGTCCAGCAAGTCTGGCTCTGGTGGCACACACCTGTAATCCCAGCACAGGGAAGGCTGAAATTAGGAGGATCAGTACAAGTCTGAGCTGCGCAGTGAGACCCTGTACCAAAAAGAAAAAAGAAAAAGAAAAAAAAATTGTTCCTCTCCCTTACTTTATTACGATCAATGTTCTCTCAGTTCTGTATTTCAGACCCACATGGGAGGAAACATGTCCTTGGCATGCAGGTCAAAGAGTGAGATGCACAATCACTGTGACTGCGATGGATACAGGAGTCTGCAGGTTACTCCAAGATACTGCTGGGTGCTACGTCCTATACAGTCTTCTTTCTTTTCTTTGTGCATGCAAATGCTGTATTGCTTGAGCCTAGTATGTGTTGCTATTCTCAGATCCTCCAATCATGCACTAGTCTCTTCACTGAGAAGCACTTTGTCTTCCAGCAGTTTCCACAAGCCAGTGATGCATAAAGGAACTGCAGAGCCACAGACTGAAATCCTTCTCATATAGCATAAAATGAAACTAAATATAGCCTAACACTCTCTTCGTAGTTTGAGTTCTCTCATTATGAACTGCACCTTCTTAGTATCTAGACAACTTTCAACATAAGAACAAAGAATGTAATAATTATATACTGCAAATGTACTAATTAAAATTTTAAAAAACTGAAACTGGAATATATTGTACAATATGTACTAAGTCTCTAGCAGAGCTTCAGCCAGTTGTGGGTGACCAAATGATAAGCCATGTCCAAATAAGGTTGACTCTTTCTCACACCATGCGCAAATTAAACAAGTGAAAAATTACAATGCAGTAAGCTGTGGTGAGGTCATTTTTTCTGTCTGTATATATAGCTATCCCACAGTGATATAGCTTTTCAAATTTCCCATAGTTTTGGGTGGTCTCAGGCTCATGAATCTTTTTTCCTCAAATATATTTAATTAAATTTAATTTATAGTATAATTAAAGTGTCAGTATTTTGTTTTGTTTTGTTTTTTCTTTCATTACCAAGGTTTGAACTCAGGACCCTGAGCTTGTCAGGCAGGTACTTATTCTACTGATCTATCTCCCCAACAGAGTGTTTTGTTTTTGTGACCTTTTATATTTTACTTATTTTTCAGCCTAAGTCACAATTTAACCTTGTTCTTCATCCTTGGGGAAATTCAATAAATTGTCAACAGAATATAACATTAAAAGGTCTAGATTCTGCAATATTTCTCATTTTAATACATTTTATGTTCCCCAGTTAAGTCCTTCATTCTAAAGGGAGAGTAATAATCTTTAATAATCTTATCCTTTAAAAACCTGCACTACACTCTTGATCTTTCTTTAACGGGCTGAATAAAAAGAAAAATAAATCTGAATAATACTCCACTGCAACTTCTGACATTGTCAGTCTTACAGAAAACTTACTACTATTATGGACAACTGGACTATTTTGAAATACTTTGTTGAATTTACATACCTATAATAGTTAAATGCCAAAATTAAACAAAAAGGGGATACAAATGAACAACTATTTTCTTTCTGCATATTCAAAATAGTTAAGATAGATATATAGCTAAATTCTCTTAATTCATTGAATAGAAAGATTTGTTCTAATAGTGTTTGTAAACAGGATATCATGTCTGTATCTTGTACAATGAATAACCTCTAAGACAACAATATGCAATGTAATAATTATTGAAACTGTCCTACTAATCAGATTTGAAACTGTCTCATTGCTATTTGTCTCTCAATAAAATTATGGAATAAAATAAAATAAAATTATAAAAAAATCAAAAGAGAAGAATAAATCTATCCAGATCTATAAAATAACTGGTTTTGGGGCCAGGGATATAGATTAGTAGAATAAGCACTTACCTGGCAACTGCAAGTGCCTGAGTTCAATTCCTGGTTCTGCAAATAAATAAATAAATATGTAAACAGTTTTGTTTCCATTTATATGCAAACCATATCTAATATTACATGTGCATATATGCATATATGGGTTTTGTCCATCTGTACTCTACCCAGGAAATATCCATTTTGGAACATAATATCTCTTGCACGTTTATTTCTATGTTAAACTCAAAAGATATCAGATGATATCCTTGGCTGGCAGAGGACCACTCATTCTATTCAACAGAATTGTGAGACCACCCTTACAATTTACCTGTGCCTGAGCATGACTCCATAGATTTCATTACAATTAAGCCAGAGCACATTCTGACAAAGGAGATTCTCAAAACTTCCCCTGAGGGAACAATGCTGAAGTCTTGTTTTCACGTCAAGGAAGATGTTGAAGATCCAAATCATTATGTTGATTAATTCTGAAAATGCAAATACGGCAAAGAGTCAATATATTCAAGATGTCATTACCATTTCTGGTAAGTTATTATTTTTAGTTTTTCATTTTTAATTTAAAAAGATTAAAAATGAATAGAATAAATTATAAATGATACAAATTTCAAAAGGCAAGATGATAGGAATTCACCAATTATTGTCATATTGTACATGGCTGTGTTTATTGTAATTGTTCAGGTCAACAGTTATAACCATGTAAAATGGTTAAAATAAAAATGTTAAGTATGATCTCTTTCCTTCAGTAAACAAATAGAAACTAGTAGTACAATCATCTAGCTATCATCTCTATATACATATACATTTTCCCTTCTTTCTTTCTTTCTCCTTTCCTTCATCCAAGTTGTTCTTTCCTTTTGAGTAATTGCTTTCCCTTTTGCAATATCTATTGTATGTTTCAGATATTTTTTACTCTTTCATGTACTTACACTAGAGAAACAACACATTTTTTTTTCAGCACTGGGGATTGAACTCAGCCCCTTGAGCTTCCAGGGAAGCACTTATTCTACTGAGCTATCTCCCCGGCCCCAATGCAATACAACTTCTGATCATTGAATGGAGACGAATTTAAAATTGAACTCTGGCTTCATAATTTATCCTAGCTCCTTAGTGCATTGCTAAATATTTACTATACTTTCACATTCTTATTTTATAATAGAGTAAATACTATGTTATTGATTAAATATGTCAATTACTAAGGCCATTTAGCAAATTTGTTAGCTCTTATTAAATATTTAATATAGCATGTAATATCATTGCAGAAATAATAGAAAATACAGATACTATACACAGTAGCAGGACATAAGTAGTATGAAAATGATAAAAAAATATGGCATAAGATTTTCAAAGATAAGTTTGTTGTTTTTATATAAAGAAATTCAGACATGTATTGTCCAAAGAAGACTTGCAGAAAGGAAAAGTGATCCCATGTGAACCAGGAATAAAAATGAATATTTCCAGTGTAAAGAATAACAAAGCAAAGGCATGAGATTAGACAGCACAATATTTGCTTTATAATTTTGAAATCAATCAATTGAAACAAGATATGAGGTTCTTCAGTAGATTTCATAGTACATTCAAGTCTTTTAAAAAGTCATTGTAGATTTCTATAGACATACTACACAAGTCCAAGTAATATTATGATTCATCAAATTGATGAAGTACAGTGGAATATGACCTGACATCACAAAAGCAAACTCAGAGAAGGTTTGGATTTTGTTTAAGGCATACGAGGCTGAACAGAAAATACGAAATAATATCTGGTATATGACAGTGGGATAAAATACATTTATTTTCACTTATGTTTATTTTGAACAATTATCAAAGCTATGCATCACATACTAGATGGTTTACAGCTCCTTACTTCTCAATAAGTAACAAAATTATCAGATATGTAGCATTCTTATGACAATAACATGGACATTCTTCTATGATGGCTGCCCCACCTCTTGAGCAAATAAGGAGTAGGGCTCAATCCATAGTTTGCCATACTGGTTGTGTGTGTGAATCAAACAGATGGTAGAAACGTATTTTCCTCCATATTACCACTTTTTAATTCCCCTTTTCTTTAACTAGACAATCTGTCCTTATAAAATAAAGTGAGATCCTGTTTCTGTGTGTGATGATGAATCGATGTTACTTCTTTTGTAACTTTGGTGGCATGTTTCCACATGAGAAAATCCTTTGTTTCTATGTGCTGTGTGAGAACCTTTCTCTTGCTCATCATCAGAGTTAAAAAGTTTTAAGCAATAAGACAGAGGTATTTATCACAGTCTCTTTGGACTGTTATAGCTAAAATCCATCTACTATCAGACTTATAAAAACATTTATTTCTCACAGTGTGAATGCTCAGAGGTCCAATGTCAAAGCAGATATCTGATGAGGACCCTCTTTCTGGTGTATTAATAGTACCTTTTGGCTGTATCTCTCTTTGTCATTCTGAAATTCTGTGGAGCATTAATACCACCTGTGAAGACACTTTAGTGACCCCATCACCTTTCAAGTGTATAACATCCAAATATCATTATCTTGAGGCTTATAATTTCAATATATGAATTTGAGCAGAACACAGATGTTTGCAGTTTAACAGTACTTCAGGACTTTTTCTCTCATTTGTCATTCTTTGGTAACATAATGTATTAATTTTCCATGTGCAATGATGGGGGGATACTCAGATTATGACTCAGTTTTTGTGCATTATGTTCAGTGGTTTATATAAAAACATCACAATCCCCAACTTATAGAAATTTTGAGATTTAACAAACAGGCTATGAATTAGCCGATTCACCAATATTACTTTAGGTGGCAAAAATAAGCAGTATTCAAGGGCCAGGAAGACAGCTCAGTTGAATATGTACTTGTGTGGCAAGTGCAAGGGCCTCCGTTCAATCCCCAGTTAAAAAAAAACAGCGTGCAAGTTAATTGTCTATTCAAACTTTGGGAAAAGGAAAGCATAGATTTTGAAAAAGCTATAATATAGTATCTTTACTATAGTACGTTTCTATCCAAAGTTCATATCTATTGTCTAGGTAAAGAATTATAATCAACATATTACTCCATCTGAAAGGGAATGCAATAGAAAAGAACAAGTACTGTTATAAAGCAAATTAAGATTACTTTATAGAACAGAGAAAGTGATACATGCACACACACGACAGAAAAAAGATTTAAAACTATTTTCTTAATTGAGAAATGTGATAATCATTTCTAATATTTTTACTATTTTTAGTTTTTTAAAAAAAGATCTGGGGCAATAGGTCAAGAGTCTAAGTGCCTTCCTGGCAAGGAAAATGACCTGGGTTTGATCCTCAGGACTGCATGCCGTGCTGCCCGGTGTGTGCTGAGGCAGCCACTGAAGCTGGGTGTGGTGGTGCACACCTGTAATCCCAGAGCTGGGGATTCTGAGACAGGAGGATCACTATGAGTTCATGCTGCATAGCAAGACCATATACCAAATAAAAGATTTTTAAAATTAAAATAAATAAACAAATGTGACAACCAAGCACAGCTCTAAGCAGAAGTTTGCAGGGCTTGTAATCAAACCAAAGGAGAGCTTCTCTAAACAAAGACTGCCGAGTCATCAGAGAAAGCCTGTAGAAAAGTTTTTCTTTCATTGTATGTGATGAGATATTTTATGTTTTCAAAAAGCCATCTTAACTGTCACTCAAAGAATAAAGGTACATAGAAATGACAGTAGTATTATCATGTCATTAGCCTTTCTGGAATAATTTTTCTCTTTCTCAAGTACAGAAACTTAACTATGGTGGTGTGGTCCAAGTCCAATCTCAAATTTGCCTCAATTAGATTTAAAATAAAATACAAAACTCAATATAGAAAACCATACAATTCAGTTCAAAGATAGTTTTCACTGTAGTATAATTATTTTTCCTCTTGTTATGTTCTGAATTTTTCTAATAAGCATTTGGTTCAGATTATTCAGTCAATATTTAGTTTATCACATTTTACCCTGAAATATAAATACATTCTCTTCAAATTTTAGTATTTATAGTTTAACAAAACAATTCATTAATCTTTTGAAACTAGAGTAATGGCATGGCTTTTTTAGAAAAACACATTTCAGAGTAGGTGATGAAATAGATTTTATGATCTAAATCCATATTGCATCACTGCCTGACAGAAGTTATTCCTAAAGAAGACATCATTGCATAGGTAAATCATGAAGAAAATAGCTACAGTAGAAACCAATCTTTTAATTTTCAGAATATTATCCTCACAAATAATATTTAAAGGTTTGGCCAAATAGCTCAGCAGATTAAAATAAATAATTTTTGGGCTGATGAGATGGTTCAGTGGTCTAAAGCACCTACTTAGAACAAGCTTGGCAAAGCATAGAGACCCCGGTTCAATCCCCCAGCACCACATGCCAGCCAGCCCCGCCCCCTGGTGGG
>NW_004524582.1:7135309-7140812 GCF_000260255.1 Octodon degus | reverse complement strand
GGGCTGAGCTGGCCACACACACACACACACACACACACACACACACACATAAATAAATAAATAAAATTTTTAAAAAATAAAATAAATAATTTTATCAGCGTGCTGCGACATTGTTTGAAACTGGACGTGGTGGCGCATGCCTGTAATCCCAGTTTTTAGAAGACTAAACAAGCAGATCATTAGGAGTCTGAACTAGTAGTGAGACCCTGAAGATCCTGTAGACCTTTCTCTAAAATACAAAAAAAAAAAAAAAGAAAGAAAGAAAGAATGAAAGAAAGAAAGAAAGAAAGAAGGAAGGAAGAAAAGAAAGAAAGAATGAAAATTCAAATAAAATGAAAATAGCACACCTGAAAAAAAATCTCAATAAAGACAATGAAGTCAGTCATGGTAATGCACCCCTGTCATCCCAGCACTCTCGGGAGACTGAGGTAGGAGGATAGAGATTGTTGAGTTCAAGACCAGTGTAGATATAAAGTGAATTCAAGGCCAGACTGAACTGCACAGCAATACCCTGCCTCCAAAAAGAAAAAAAAAAAGACAATCAAGTAGCATCAGAATATTAAGAAAGGCTTATCTGTGATAGAAAAGGAAAAGAAATGTCAAACTTAAATGAGAAAGGACAGTTTATACATTCAGATGAAGTCATGGATTGAATGGTAATCTAGCAAACTTCTCTTAGACAAAATAATCAAGAAATCTACTATTAACTTTTTCAAATACTTACTGAAAATTATGACACTCTATTGCAATATGCAAAGTAGAGCTGTATAATTTTTTAAAAAGTTTAGGGAGTCGGGCAGATAGCTCAGTAGAATAAGTTCTTGCCTGGCAAGCACAGGGTCCTGTGTTCAATCCCAGGTACCACACACACACACACACACACAAAAAAAAAAATTAAATAAAAAAAAGTAAAAAAAAAAAGCTATAAAGACGTTTAAATTAAAACAAAATAATACAGTAATTTAAAAACTACTTCCATCTAAAGCAAATTTTATCATTTCAAAAGTTGCCCATAATTATAACATGCTTATACATTTAATTTTGCCTCACAACGTTTACTAAACTTATGTCTTCTTGCCTGGATTAACAGAAGAATACATATATGTTAAAAATTGTTGGACTGGCCTGACAGCTCAGCACTTTAGCCCACTGAGCTATCAGGCACAGCCGCTGGATTCCATCCCCATCTTGGCTGGCCCCGCCCCCGCCCTCAGGGCTCTCTGAGATGGTAATTGTGACTGGGCTGGTGGAGCGCACCTGTAATCCTAGCACTTGGAAGACTGAAAAGAGGAGAATCAACATGAGTCCAATCTACGTAGCGAGACCCTGTAGACACTGCTATATATATATATATATATATATATATATATAGAGAGAGAGAGAGAGAGAGAGAGACAGAGACAGAGACAGAGACAGAGACAGAGACAGAGACAGAGAGAGCCAGGGTGATAGCTCAGTAGAATAAGTGCCAACCTGGCAAGTGCAAGGTCCTGAGTTCAATCCCACTACTGCAAATAAATAAATAAATGTAGGTCTAGGGATAGAGTTGAGTGGTGCAACACTTGCTGGCAAGCACATGATCATTAGTTTGATTACCAGTACAAAAAAACTTGTTTATAAATTATTACAAAATAATATTAATAGCACTAAAGTCATAGGGAAGTAAAGATTTGTCAAGGTTCTATTAAGAAACTGAGAATTTTCTCTTGAAATAGTGAAACAGTGCTTGCAAAAAAGGAAAGATGCATAGTTAGGGTCGATAATATGCAGAATAGTGAAAGGGTATAAATATAATACACTTCCTATCTGAGAAGGAAGCTTTATAGGTGCTTTGAATGTCTACTCTGGCAACTATATTCTATTTCCATTTAAAATAGTTATCCCTAAATATAGTGATACTATACGCACAGCTTCAAGGGCAAACTTTAAATGAAGTTGAAATTAATAAAGGCAGTTAAGGATCTTTTTTATTTTTCTAATGCACCTGAATTTAGACATTGATGCAGTTTCTGTCTCTATTAGATTTACTATAAAGCCATTCTGTTTCACTTTGGTCATAGACCCTTAACATCACTTGTATGGTTTCCTGCAATCTTTCTGCAGAAAATAAACAGATTGATCCCCAGATATGATGTTTGGATTTAGGATCCTTCAATTGTACAATGATGCAATAGTCATGCTGTCCTAAATTCTATTTTCCTAGGCATAATCCCCCTCATAAACTGGGAAACAAGTGTGAGTTGCATATTATCATGGGGGAAAATGATTACTATAATGTGTTATGGCATTTCTTAGGTTAGGTGCCTTAAATGTATCTTTGACTTATAATTTTTTTTTGATATGTAGTGGAGATATGAGGTCATTACATGCCAAGGATCACCTTTTCATAAGGCTTGTCCTTTTGAAATTTTATTCAATTTTCTTTATATTTGATCTTCAGTGTAAGTTTAGACTCCAATCAAGAAGAAAGAAAACATAACTTTATGGAAGAGTTCATGTTCTTTCTTTTGATATCATCAATCACAGTGAAATAGAATAAGTATGTACATTTATCTTAAGGCTTGTGAACATAAGAATGATGTAAGTCTAGGACGTCTGTATCAGGCAGTAAGAACAACTCCTATAACAGAAAATGTAATGTGTGTGTGTGTGTGTGTGTGTGTGTATGTGTGTGTGCGCGTGCACGCGCTCCTTATATTCTAAGGAATAAAGGAGAAAAAGTGCCAATTATGACAACAGCATTAGTCAGCCTTTAGCTTATGTGCGAAGAAAGGGACATAATACACTAGGTATTTTAATCATTGTGTCTCCACCAACTCATTATTTCATTGAGTCAAACTAATCCTACACCATCATACAACATTAGTCTTAATTAGACCAAATACACAAGCAAACATAGTCAAACAATCTGTCACACATTTTTTTCTTTCAGTTATGTTTAATGATTACCTGGAAAATTAAGCAAAATTTTTTGGCAAAGGAAAAGGCAGAGCAATGAGAAAGGAGAAGACAGTGGTGATATGAATTCAAGTGAACTTTTAAAGAAGGATTTTGTAATTATCTATCTATATTTGTCAATAGTTGTGCGCTTTAATATTGTGCTCATGGTGCAACAACTTTTAACTTTTACTGTGAACTCATGGACTTACAAGGACGGTCTGTAATGAGACCATAGTGGATTGCTTTCTTCAGTTCTTCTAAGTATATCAGCAACCTACTGAGATGAAAGGTCTCTAAGATGATTTAGATATTTCCCTGATATAAACTTCTAAACTCTATATAATAGCTTCAAACTGAAAATCCACTTAAAGAATTTTAAAATTCAATGTAATGCTCAACACATAACTACTACATTACTAATGTTTAGTACCTTAGAGACCATGTGCTTAAATATCCATAGTAAAATGACATAATTTTAACAGCTTAATAAATTGTTAGTTTAATCATAGTCAAAAATCAGGTTCTACAATGGCATACTTGTAAAACAAAAATGTTTTTCACAAAGGGTAGAAATAAATCAAACTGTACTTCTATACATAATTAATTAATTGTTTCTTTCAGACTGCTTACCTGGGCCACCTCATTTAGGGACCTAGCCTTCAGATTGGGGTTTAAACTATGGGATGATTTTCAGGCATTTGGATTCCAACTGACTTACCGCACTAGCTTTCTAGGGTAGTCAACATGTAAATAGCAGATTGATGGACTTTTCAGCTTCTGTAAAGTGTGAGTCATTTTCTATCTATCTATCTATCTATCTATCTATCTATCTATCTATCTATCTATCATTCCATCACCTATCATCTATCTATCCAACCATCTATCATTCCATCACCTATCATCTATCTATCAATCTTTCCATTATCTATCTATTTCTATCTATAGCTAGCTTGCTAGCTAGCTAGCTAGCTATTTATGCATCTATCATTCCATCATCTCTCTATCATCTATCTTTCTATCTATCCATCACCTATCATCTAGCTAGCTAGCTGTCAGCTATTACCTATCATCAATCTAAAAATGGGATATTATGAGACTATTTAGCTTCTGTGAATGTGTGAGTAGATGCTTCATGTTGACACAGTCTCCTGTAATTGCAATCTTATTGTCAGGTCTTTTAGCTCTCATGCATTTTTAAAATTTAAACCCAGATTCTATTTTCCTAAATTCGATGTTTCAGTTGACCTACTCTTTATAAAGCTTGTTTATTCTTCAATCTTTTCTTTTTGTCTCTTGCATATGCTTGAATGATGTACTCAAAATGTTTCATTCTCTAACTTAATTGAATTCATATTTTGTGTCATCTTTTGGGAAAAAATTCAGTTATTAGCTGTACAATTTCTGGATCAGATCTGTCATTAATTTATAGGTTCATATACCATAAGTTCTCTGACTACCTCCTTGGAAATTTACCTCTTTACTCTGATAATATTCCAGAGCACACTAGCTTTCTTTTTTCTAAAATCTCTCCTATTTCAGTCTTTCCTGCTGGGCAGCTGGTGAAAAATTGAGTAATAAAACTAGAACTGCATTCCCTAGGTTCCTTGATGTCCCAAACTTTAATATCTACATCCAATTAATTATTTAGTAAACTTTGCTAATTGAAAATACATACATTTCCTCTGCTGTTACTTGTCAATGACCTAGTTTTGGAACTCTTCTGTTTATACAAATTGAAATATTCTGCTTTCAGATTGTCTTATTTTCTGTTTTATCTCTTTCCAATTTATCAATCAACTGCCTCCCAAAATGATCCTTCTAATTTGCAAGTCTGATGATCAGAACACTGCTCTTAGGTCTCAAACTCTGTGTGTGAAAGAAACACTTGGGAAGCTTATTAAAATTAAACAGTCAAAGCATCCCCTTCAAAGGATTCTGAAGTCTTTTGATTAAATCTGTTGTTACTAAATATTGCATTTATATAAAATAACAAATGCAGTGTAAAGTAATAAATATAATAAGCATTTTGTTTGTGGTATGTATCATTCTAAATATGTGCATATTAATTAGTACATAGGTTGAATGTTTTGTATATAGATGACCCTTGACTAGAGCAATAAACTCATTGAAGATATTCTAAGTCAAAAACTATTGGAAATGTTGCATGTAGTTGCATGGTAAGGCACTGGCCCAGCCTATAGGAGTCCATTAACTGGATCTCTAGGACTGAAAAATCATATTTGATGCAATAGCTGAATAGAGTATTTGCATAACACAGTGCATTATAGGTTTTCAGTTCTTTACTCTCATCTCTGTGTAGATGATAGGGAACTGTGACTGGGTCTGCTTTCCAGCATTGCCTCATATCACAAATGAAAGACAAGATCAAAGGTCAGAGTACAAATTATCGCTGGGTTTGATGACATAAGTGCATCATGCCTGCATTTGAGAGGCTGAGGCAGGATTATTGCTGAGAGTTTGAGGACAGCCTGGGCTACTCAGGGAGCTCAAGCCCAGTTTGAACTGAATAGTAAAACCCTGTCTCAAAATGACAAGCAAGCAA
>NW_004524582.1:7131668-7133204 GCF_000260255.1 Octodon degus | reverse complement strand
CATTGCTATTTGTTTCTCAATAAATTTATGGGAAAAAAAGATTTAGTTCTTTTCTTTCTCTCCCACAAAGTAATATATTCTACTAGCATATAGTAGAATGGTAAGGAACAGAGGTACTTAACTATATCCAGTTATTTGAGATATAAAATTAATTTCTATTTGTATAGTCTTGCTCTTCATACTGTCAATTGTACAAGTACTATAAGCGTATTTCAAGTGTCATTTCTAAGATAATATGTGAGCAAAACATTGCTAACATTACCGCTATCTTCAAAATTATTAACATTAGCTTTTGTCACATCAGAATAGACATTTTCAATTTAGATGAATTTTATCTCGTTCTACTGTAAAACTTTGATCTAAGATAGATGAAATTAAACTATCAAAATGCATTGCAGCAGCTTAAGTGACCAGCAGGTAGTACTTTGATGTAGCAGAAATTAGTCACTCAGTTGTATAAATGGAAAAAAATAAAATTCTGACCTACAAAAGCCAACATTCCTTTCAAGAGTAAAAATGTTTTTCTTAAAGCAATTAAACTTGATCATATTCAGTTCTATCTTTCTTTGTCTTTTTCTATTTTTTTTTAAATGTATATGGTACAGAGTCTCACTCTGCAGCTCGGACTCATAGTGATCCTCCTCTTTACATCCTCCCCAGCACTGGTTTTACAGGTGTGTACCACCAAGCTCAGACTCATTTGCAGGCTCAATGAGCCTGGGGCCAGAGCCAGCAAAGCACAAGGGACTGGAGATTGAACCCTAGTCCCTGGTCTTGCCAAAACAGGTGCTCAGTTCAGTGAGCTATCTCGTTGGCCCATCTGCCTAGTTTGAATAATTATATGTTTATATTTTGAATTTCCTTGGAGTAAAACGTAAACTGCATGGACATAACTATTATTAGGCAGCTTATTTGCTCTGCTTTCTGTTTCCTCTTTGCTATATCACAGCAGCGCATGGCATATAGCAGGTAATTAATAAATATTTGTGAATAAAAGAATCATATAGCAATGGTCTCTTTCTCATAAACCTCATTTTATTTTAGTTCTGCTCTTTAAAGAAACACAGATTTCCAGTTTGTCTTTAACCTAGTTTTTGTGCATTTGAAGTCAGCCAAAACATGGTCTTCTGAGTCCTTTGTGTACATACTTGTATTTCTCTCTTTTACAAATGAAAATATTCAAGCACTTTTCAAGATTTTTAAATGGCAAAGATTTTAATACTACCACCAGCATGGGTATGTTTTTATACACTGCCTGCTTCCCAGGCTGTTGCGGTGCATGAAGAACTTAATTGTTAGATATTTGCCCTGTATCACGTAGGAGATTTTCCTGTGATTTCCACTCATGTCTGTACATAGGCTCTCTGATGTGCATATTTACAGGTACACAGCAAATCCTGACCTAGCATTAATTGAAACTATGAAGCTGGCTCACAGGGCTGTCCTCCAGCCTGCACATTCAAACATGGAAATACCAACTCCCAGTGTAAATGCTACTGGAGATCAAGTTAGCTTAAGAGAGCTAAACAAGTTAAA
>NW_004524582.1:7128809-7130083 GCF_000260255.1 Octodon degus | reverse complement strand
TAGACTTTGCATAGAGCTATATCCCTTTTTATTTTGAGAGAGGGGCTAGTCAAACTGCCTAGGCGAGGCTTGAACTTATGATCTGCCTGCCTCAGGATCCCAGAGTGTTAGGATGACACTATGTGCCAACACTTCCAGTTGGTTGGGCTCTTACAAAGCAGCTTACTATAAGGTCAGGTGTTTATTAATAACAAGAATGCTCTGGGCATATTCTAAAGTGATTATTTTTCTGTTCTTTCTGCCTGAAACATAATAGGCTTTTCCTCTGATCTTCATGTTGAGTAACTCAGCGGAGAACGTTTTCTGGAGGTACAACTCAAGGGTGTGGAATCTCCCTATGGCTGGGCTGCAGGATTTTGTATCTCTCAAGCTATGTAGCATCTCCCGTAATTATTCAATTATTCTTCAAGGGGTCCTTACAGGTCCCAGCTGTAGTTTATCTGCTTGGTAAATTGTTATTCTGTATTTGCCTATCTGACCAGGTTTTAGGAGGTCAGTTTGCTCTAAGAACACAATTCTCTTATGCATCTAAGAAGAGGGTTGTTAATTTTCAATTTATACAGCTTTTTTATTATTGTAAAAATGAGGAATGACAACTTCCAAATTCTTTAACTGTTATACCAGAAACTGGAAAACTATGCTTTTTATAAAATGATTACTATGTTAAAAATCATTAAATTGAAAATATAGAGGCCAATTTTGTGTCCATTACCTACATTTCTGTCTACTTTGGTAGTTAGCAAAATGCTTTGCTTCAATGTTCTATAACTGTGGGTATATTATATTAAGCCATTAGGGCCGGCCAAATAGCTCAGTGGATTAGAGCACCTACAAGCAGGTGCAGGGGCTAGGGATTCTATTCAGGAGGTTCTGAGACAGCAATTGAAACTGGACATGGTGGTGCACACCTGTAATCCCAGCTCTTTGGAGGCTATAAACAGGGGGATCACTATGAGTCTGATGTAGTAGTGAGACCCTGAACAACCTGTAGACCCTTCCCTAAAATACAAAAAAAAAAAGAAAGAAATACAATTGTTCATATCTATAAAAGACATAATTAGGTAAATATGAAATCTCCAATCAGTTAAACAGGAAAAAGACATCACTACAACTAACACATAAGGTCAAGTTTGTAAGATACATTATCAACCCAATACTCAGCTTCCTTTTTTATATGACTAACAAAAAATGGAGAAAATAAGATTTAGAACATAAAGCCACTAATAATCATTGCTTTACATAAAATCAACATTTGTGCAAATATCTAATAGAAT
>NW_004524582.1:7126447-7128451 GCF_000260255.1 Octodon degus | reverse complement strand
TGGAAGATAGGATTTTCAGAAAATGTAATTGGATCAGTTGACATTGGTATCCAACAAAAAGAAACCTCTAACTTATATTCAAACTGTATACCATTCGCAATACTCCACAGAATCAAATATGAAATCAATCTCTGCGTGTTTTCATAGCATAGAAATTCTTAAACAAGCAGCAAGAGCACAATATATAAAAGGAAAAAGTTGACAAAGTTTATTTTATGAACACAAAAAAATTAATCTGTGCCTCGTAAAAGTCATTGTTAGGGAGGTGAGAAAAGTTTGTGCATAGTCATGCCTGGGTGCAATTGTTTGTGCATGCGTGTGTGTGTGTATGTGTGTGCGTGCGCTTATGTTTCAAATAATTATTATTTAGGCAATTTTTTTTTGCTAGGGTCAACTTTTTCAATTTAGGTACTATTCAATGTCTTTTCAGTAAGTTATTTTTGAAAACATAAATCGAATTGAAAGTGCAGTAAGTGCAACAAAGTACATCCCTACCCATCAAACCAACGCACCTACACAAATAGAAAAAATAAGTTACACAGTGAAAACACAATTTGATTCATAACTTATTTACTTTCAAATTATTTGCAACTATGCATTCATGCAGTGTGATATAAATTGTTTTTACTGATACAGGTAGGTAGACCTAGGAAAAATTATGAAGGTTTTTTTTTTTTTTTTGTCCTACTTCCTTAAACATTTTGGGGACCTAGGCTATTTTATTTTCCAGTTATAAGTAGCGTCATGTTATAGCACAGAAAATTTCTCTCAAACAAAATAAAAGCTGAATAAGCCAGAATTTTAAATTCCACTGAATTAATACTCAAATAAAACAGATTAAAGGACCCATGAAAATATCACTACTTCTATGCTTATGTTGGATAAGCACAGTCAAAATCAATTTTTAATATTAACATGAGGCATATTTCAAATATTTTATTTTATCATTTCTGAATACAAACATGTTTCTTGCACATCTTTGTTCAAAAATATGATATCAAAATTCCACCTGGTAGAGTGAATTTATTTTATGTTTTTGGAAGTAAAGCTATTATTTTTAAATAAACAAGAATCATTATAAATAGATGGACCTTTTAAAGTGCTCTTCTGGCACAAAATCATTCAATGAGTAGTCATTTTGTGAAGTAAACCTGTAATTAAAATTCAATTTGTTTCAGTTATTTCAGTTCCACGCCACCTGTAAAAATATCACTTTAACAATTTGGGGTATTTTTATATTGTCAAGAGGGTGCAACATTTTTCCTTCTTTCTTTGTAGCAATTCCTACATTTTACTATTTTCATTATTTTTGTACATCGAGAAGGTACCTTACATTTGCATACTCTTTTGAGTTAAATATGCACAGCTTAATTGACTAAAGCCGAAGAATTTACCTGCTTTATATGTGATTTTAATTATGGAAAAGGGATATTTCTCCATGTGAAGAATTATACCTTCTTATTATTTACAGCAAGTTTAATTTGAGCTTACTCATATTATGCCTTTTTTTCAATTTTTTATCTACTAAATGCTCTTTGATTATTATATTTTGTACTTTATTAAATCATTTTCTTTTTTTTGAGTTAAACCATTTATTTAACTGAAGTGGACTTACATTTGTTTCTAAAGTAACTTCCATTTATTCTGATACATCTTTTCTCCGTGGTGATTTATAGGATCTTCAAGGCAATATAAATATTTTATAAATATTTGAGTATTTGGGTATATAACTGCACAATACCTTAGCAATACCTTTCAGCAATAAAAATATAGATGAGTAAAGACTAGACACAATCACTAGGTACAGTGAAAATCTCTTGCAAATATTTCTGAAATAAGAAGGCACCACATACCTGTTCAACTAAGAAAACCACCCTTACAACACAGGACAAGTTTATTTTTATGTAGGACCTAGAACTTTTAAGCTGCCAATTGATACTGAATGGCAGAGCAACACCCCCAGCTTATGCCATGAATTCATAGGGAATAGGTTCCAACAACTCA
>NW_004524582.1:7118150-7125807 GCF_000260255.1 Octodon degus | reverse complement strand
TCTGCTTATTTTTTTTTTAAGTCTAACTTTTCATATTAATTTTCTTTACTTTCTTTCTTAATTTTCAATGGACTATGGAAATAACAAGAATTTGTGTTCCTTCTCTGACATACTTGTGTTTATTAGAGTTGCATTTCTAATTATTCGTAAGAATATAATCTTAAACATTTATGGACAGGTACTATGAATCTGCAAATTTTTCTCAGCCCTCCTCTATTTTTCTCTTTTTTTTTTTTCAGAACCTGGGATTGAACCCAGGCCCTTGTACTTGCCAGGGAATTGCTTATTCTACTGAGCCATCTCCCAGCCCTCCAAAATTTTTATTGTTTAAAATAAAAGAATTTTTATTATTTAATTATTTTATCCTAGAATTATTTGCAATGCAGTTTGTTTACTCTTTTTGCAATCACATATATGCTTTTAGTCTCTTCTCCTATTTTTAGTGTATATATGTTTGAATTGTATATACAACGATGCGAGAACATCATTCATCTTTAGGTGAGGAGGTTTGTGTTGGCTCTGTTGCAAGGAAGAGTTTGCCTAAGGAAAGAAGATAGGAGCACAAACTCATTCCCAGTGGTCAGTAATGCCAACTAATATACACATTCTGAGAATAACTCCTTCCCTGTGTGTGTTTCATTGTCTCAAATACAAGCTCTGTTCACTGTGTGGGTGGACTTTGGGATGTGGAGATCTGTGTTCTCTGCACTGGAGTTACAGATAAAATGTGCCCAACAGCGAAGGGCTTCTCACTAGAAATACCAACCTTATGTGACAGTGACAGAATGTCCCAAGCCTTCTAGTACTCTCCTTTGAAAGACCACTCACTTGAAGTTAGAAGTGATCATATGAACTACTCTGACCAAATCAATAACTTCTACAATCATCATGCAGTGTAAATACACACTAATAAAAAATAAACATTGAAAAAAAATATTGATCTCATGAAATGTACGCTGCGTCCTTACCAGGCAAGGGCAAAGAGCTGCCATGACTTGTTACATAGCTCTGTGCTCACAGATAGAACATACATTTTCTTTCACACGTAGAATGAATTGACATAATTATTTCCCAGATTTTTAAATAAATGAGCATTTATTTATTCTTTTAGATGAATGTTAAATACTTTACATATTAAATTAAGTTGGCATAAAAATATCATGCACACACGTATAATAGTCAAATAATTTCCCCTGAATGAAACAACTCAAAGATTTCTTTTTGGGATTTATTGTTACATACTAATTATAAAACAAGACATACTTAAGAATGAGTATAGTCTTCATATAACCACTCTACCTTTTTGAAAGGGAATTGAGAAATTCATTTTTATTAACAATTTTGAAATAATAATGAGTAACTTTTTTAAAATTATTCACCCACAAAATTCTTTGACTCATACTGGATTAAACATCTAAGATTTGTTTGTTTGTTTGTTTGTTTGTTTTTGCGGTACTACGGATTTAACTCAGGGCCTTGTGCTTGCCAGGCAAGCACTTATTCTATTGGGCTATCTCCCCAGCCCTGAATCATTTTGTTGTTGCTGTTGCTGTAGACATAACTTTTTAAAACAGTTATATTTTAAAGAAAAAAACCACAAAATAATTCCAAAGCCATATGATAGGAAGGTAACAATGCTTATACATTGCACATTGTTTTCTTTCAATATCTGAAATATAGTTAGTTTTTTGTCAGAGAAAACAGTCTTTCCAGCACGCTATTCTTTTGTAGTAATGTGATGTGCAAACTCTCAAATTCAAACTTAATTCAAAATCTTTCAGGAAATGTAACCCAAGCTAAAATGATGTCTGCATAGATTGAACTCTTCTACATCTTTATTTCCAAACATACAATGAAAAATGTTGAGCAGTTATTCAAAGTTTTGAAGCCACAGTTATTTTGTTCTTCACTTTACATTTCAAACACTTTAAGAGCGGATATTTATTTACCATGCCACAAAAGGTTTTTTTCTTGAATAAAATATATGCATTATTGGAAGTAATATATGTATTATTCTTCATAACAAAAATTATGAAGAAAAGTGAAGCACTGTCAAGAAGAAGGACTGAAAGAAAAGAGAAAAGAGACAGTGCAGGAGGGCAAGAAGCATAGAAAAAGCAGGAAAGCGGGCAAGGGTGAAAACAAGAAAGCCACATTCAGGATGGTAGAGCAAGAAGAGGAGGGGAGGAGAAGGTAAGGGAGGGGGAGGGAAAGGGAGGGAAAGGCTGAGGAGAAAAGAAGAAAAGAGCATTTATTAGCATCATTGCATTTTAATTAAGAACACAATCTACTGAGTTGACTATGATAAATCACCCGAGTATATCTGATGAATTTAAAGCACTGCAATAACTAGATATTATTCTCAGATGTTAAGTGATTATTAAGATAATATTCATTGATTTTATATGCTTTTATCATAATATTATACTTACTTTCCAAAAAAAGATACTAATTCTGACACTGCATCATTAAATTATCATTCCAGCCATTTATCCCATTTACAATAAAGTTATATTATGAGAACAACCTTGGTAGTCAGTTATTTAAAGAAATTGTACTCACTATGTTAGGGTAAGAAAAAAACAAGTCCTGTATAGTTGATATAAAATCAGTGATTTTTTCGTTTTTTTATTTTGTAAATATTTTCTTTAAATAAATTTATTTTTATCTGACATAAAGCATAAATTATATATACATTGACTTATCCATGCAACATTTGAAGATATAGATAGAACAATAGCTGCAGATTCAGATGCAAACATATACATAGCTCACAATCTACTCTACAATGACAAGAAAACATTGCTAACATAAAAAAAAAGAAAAAATGTGCCCCATTTCTCACTTAAGTTAATCCAATATTCACTTAAGTACTTCTCAAATTTTAGCAATTTATGTGCTATCTTGATAAGCTCTTCCTTACATTTATGCCCGTTTTTCTCTCGACTAACTCACCTTGAGCCTTAAATATAATCGGCATCAAAAAGTTTGAAAATGAAATTTTGTATCAGTGCCATAGCTCCCTGATGACAGGAGCACACATAGCTAATTATCTGCTTGACAATCTTCTGGGCCTTTGACAAGAAATTTTGTCCAATGCCATTAGCTAGTGACACAAGTCAGTGCTATTTAAGTTGATACGTGTGATTAACAATAGTTTGAAAACATTGCTTAAGAGAATACTGTAAAAAAAAAATTTCAGAATGTCTTCCACCTTCTGAAGCTGAATGCAATGTACCTGTGTTTTCTATATTTGTTCATATGATCTAAAATGTGTGTATCTCAACAAATAGAACTGTTTTACATAAATATTCTAATGTAAATTCATAGTGTTTCTTTCTATGATATTTTATTCTATTTTTATCAATTAAACAATGACTAACAATATTCATGAAGAAATATGTTAACAGTTATCTAATAACTTGTAAATAAGAATTTTATAATGAAAAGCAACCAATCTAAAGTGCCAAAAACATCAATTATCCAATCTATAGTAGATAAGTAGGGATTATAACACATTAGTTCACTACACAGAATTCTGAAGTGGGTCATGACTGGTTTGATTTGGTTCAGTCAGGCAAATCCGCTGTCATCATTGCCATGGTTCTTAGTTCAGTCTTTTGTCTTTAGGTTTTAGTAGACAATTATCAGTCATAAATAAAATAAAAGCTATATGAGATTTGGCAAATACCTGAGAGAGTGTCTGCAGCATACTAAGATGTCTTTCAAAGCAGTATTACTTTTTAGTAGGAATTACTAGCTTGCCTCTCTCTTTGGAGATTGTGCACAGTTTTCTTATCAACCTTTCCATGATTCTAAAAACAGACACTAAATATTATGCACTGAGTACAAATAATCACAAGGTAAAATGGGGTATATATGGAAAACGAAAAAAAAAGGGGGTTTGTCTCATTTGTGGAGGCCTTTGAAAATAACCGAGAGAGCTGATCTTCACAGGTGAACACACCTTCCAGGGGAACACTTTGACCTCCCTGATAGGCAGCCTACAAAGCAATGTAACAGTAATGTTTATCAAGCTTTAAGATTCTATTAAAATAATGGTTTCCTGTTCCAGCTTTAGAAAATAACATTTAAGTTAGGTTTTAAGTAGATAAAATTACATATTTGAGCTCAGTGATGCTGTTGGAAAATTATTTATCTAATAAGTATGTACATACAATATGTAATAAATATATAACAACATTTGTGTATATTTCTTTACTACATACAAATTGAACAGAAAGCGGACAGGTGCTATACGAAACTTAACAGATATTAATTAATTATGGTTCTGCACTCTAATTTTTTTGGCTTTCTTCATTTTATTTTAGTTTTGTGTGGGAGATGAAAAGGAAGTATGGCCTTTGGACCTTAGAGCGATTGTCCCCTGACAGACAAATACACAGAAGATATGGGAGCAGGCTATTCTTTTTATTTCTCCTGGCTCTATATTTCTCCACATTATATTTATTCATTATGCTTCACAGATCTGGTTTTTTTTTCATCACCTTCCTGTACAAACACACAGACTACATTGCAACTCTATTCATTAACAATTCGAAATAATATTGTCCATTGTCAAACTTCTTTTCCCCCTGTGGTACTAAGGATTGAGCCAAGGGCCTTCACTGTGAATTATATCCTCAAATTCTGTTTTTACATTTTACTTTGAGATAGGATCTCACTAAGTAGCTAAATTGGACAGGCAGTGTTTAAATTTAGCACTGCTTCAGCCACCCTGGAGGTTGCTATTATATGCATGTCCCACCATGTCTAACCTTACTGCTTTACATTGTTTTTCAAAGGATAACATAGTTACCTAAACTTTGTATTTTAATTTTTCACTTCATATTCATTCTTTGATGCAGCTTCCATCATCAGCCAAACTCTTCCCAGGAAAGAGGAAGCAAGTGCCCCAGAGCAAGCAATGTGTTTCCACAGAAAGAGGGAGCCACTCACTGTGTCAGAAGGCTCAAAGAATGCTGTATTTTTTACATGGTTTAAGAAGGTGTTTTTTTTTGTTTGTTTGTTTTTTTGTTTTTCAGAATGTGTGTGTATGTACCAGGATCGAACTCAGGGCCTTGCACTTACCAGGTGGGCGATTGTGCCACAGAGCTATATCCTTAGCCCTAAGAATGTCTCTTGTGCTTGAATCTTGGCCCTCTTGGGCTAAAAAAGTTAGCTCCCAGATTATGGGAAAATGCAGACAAAACTAGATTCTCAGCCTTGCTATTTTTAGGTGAGAATTTCAGAGACAACATTGTCATTAAAACCAAGCAAACTGGACAATCAGCAAGAATGCCGAGGGACACTGAATCACTCTGTACACGGTAAGAGCTGCTGGACGGCCAAGTAGGCAGTGAGAAGAAGACTCTGCAGACCTAAGGATTTCTTTCTT
This sequence comes from Octodon degus, assembly GCF_000260255.1. Taxonomy (NCBI): domain Eukaryota; kingdom Metazoa; phylum Chordata; class Mammalia; order Rodentia; family Octodontidae; genus Octodon; species Octodon degus. The sequence continues at coordinate 7,120,409 of NW_004524582.1, read as the reverse complement.
AAGACTTGAGGGACAGAAGATCATCTTCTGACTAGCTGAGCATGGGTACCAATGGTCAACCCAAAGTGAGATGCCCATCCTTCCATTAGTGAGCGCTAACCACCTAACTAACCCACTCCTGAATCAGCTTCCTGGAAAGATACACTGTAGACAAGAGCCTTTCATCTTCTCCTCCAGATAAATTTCCAGTTAACTTCATTTTTCTTGGCTCAGCACATTGCCTCTAAACCTCACTGGCTTCTCCGGTGTGAGCAGTTGGACTTCAGTCTGGCAGCAGCTGCCAGGCACTGAAAAGAGATTTGTAGAAAGAGGCCAGTGTGTGCATCTGTGGATATACAAAGATATTATTATGTCATTTTAAACTTTTTCTTACCTTGGTAGAATCAACAAGAATAATTATGCATATTGCAAAGTTGTTACAAATTGCAATTCTTTTTTTTTCCAAACTGTTGAAACATTTTATTTACTAACTTGTCTATCAAAATGGTATGAAAAAACAAACAACTTAGTTTACTAGCATCAACAGAAACATAAATGAGGTTTGTTTCTTTGGGACATGAAGACCAATCGAATAACCCAAAGGTCTCCCTAATCATAATCCCACTATGCTTTACTTTTTGTTATTTCTATTTTTAAGCCACTTGACTGCATATTGCCTTTAAGTTACGATGGAGTTTCTTTATTTAATCTGATACCAAAAATCACTCCAAATTATAAAACAACTAATTTCTATAGCCCTACAATAATTTAGAAATCACAAAATTAGCAGATGGAATTCAACTTTTCCTGATCCAATTGCTTATATCCATTAAAATTGAGCACCTTCTGCATAACCTGCCAGTTTCCCATTCCTCTTGACAACTTAATATATATATATATTAAGTTGCTTCTTGCTTCTCAATTCCCACAAAAATTCGCATCATTTAAAGCCAGATATTTCAGTGACACACGGCTGATCAACTCTTCAGTGCGGATCCTAGAAAATCACCTCCAAAGGATCTCTGAACAATGGAAAAGACACATTCAGCTGTGACTATGGGTGGTGCAGGGGCCACACCTTGAATGTCCAAGCCACAGCTGAGAGTCTGGAAAGGATGAGGCCTACTGTCCCGCAGCGTCGGAGTTTGCGCTCGTACTTTCAGGGCTAATGGGCTGCACGTTGTCTGCAAGGTTGTGCGCATGCTCAAGGACAAGTCTTTCTGTACACTTAGTTCCTTTGTCAGCAATTTAATTTTTGCTTCCAACCGTTCGTTCTCCTCTTTGAGCTGATTCACTCTTTGCAGCGTATCCTGTGCTTTCTGCTTGCTTTTCAATCGGCTCTTTTTCACAGCCATGTTGTTCCGCTCTCTGCGCTCACGATACTCATCACTGTTTCGATCCATGGGTGAGCTCCTTTTGCTTTGCTTGCTTGGAGGCGCGGCTTTGCCGCCTCCTCCAGGGCCAGCAGGCCCGAGCTGAGGAACCTGCTGCAAGCCGCTGGCATGTGCCTGAGGATGAATAACACTTATCCCGTTCACTCCTGGAGCCCCGTTCTGCTGCACCGTCTTGCTCATCTGGCCTTGCTCCTCTGCACCTCCAGCCCTCCCGCCCCCAGGTGGCCTTCTCTCAGAGCGGCCCGCGCGGCACGGCTTGACCAGACCCAGGCCTCCCAGCCTGCGAGTCGGCGAGGAGGAGCAACGATTACGAAACCGGCAGCCTCCCACAAATTGCAATTCTATAGGTAGGTTGCACTTCAAACATATTTGTAAACCCACATTTTATAAAAGAGCTAATAAGAACCCTAAGTATCTAAAGACCAAAGGATAAGCATCAACTACTGAATAAAGTAATGGATAGTTTGAAATGAAAGAAATATTTGTTGGTTCATTCACAGTTTATATGGAAAAGCCTAATAGAATGCATTCAAATGATTTAGAAGAAAAATATCATTCATCAAATAAGCACAAGCACATGGATGAACTACAGATGCAAGAATCAACTGAATTGTAATATAGAAGAGGGAAGGGCTGGCAAAATAGCTCAGTGGACTAAAGTACCTGCAAGCAGGCACTGGGGCCAGTGTTCTATCCCCTGGCCTGCTGTGCTGGCCCCACCCCAGGGGCGCACTGAGGCAGCAATTGAGACTGGGCGTGGTGGCGCACACCCAGTAATCCCAGCTCTTAGGAGACTGTAAACAGGCAGATCGCAGATCATTATGAGTTTGATCTAGTAGTGAGACTCTGAACACCCTGAAGACCATTCCCTCAAATTATATATATA
>NW_004524582.1:7102803-7118050 GCF_000260255.1 Octodon degus | reverse complement strand
GTATATATACAGATGTAATTCGTTCAGTTGCACTAGCCATGAAAGTGTAGAATTAAAGCATATGCTACGCAAGCTATTAAAATGTGCTCCCAGGCCTGAATTTTGTTTAAAGTACAGAATATTCACTTGGAGCATACAGAAACCCTGGAAGAAAGGACTTTCAGGAAGTGCGATGGGATATTGAAGCGCTATTGTTTCTTGGTTTACCACGTGCATTCCGCCATGCTCCTTACAGCAGAAAAAGGGTTCGACGTGCCGTGCGTCTGCCTGGGCTCTGCACAGCTGCAGCAGGACTCCGGATTCTCCAGGACTTCTCTGCCAAACACACAAAGAAGCAGCCTGGGGAGGTTCATTTGCATAAAAAGCAGGTTGGTAAGATAGTACTGAATTTACAAACAAAAATAAATGGCAATGGGAAAAATAAGGTTTTATTTATATGGGAAACAGGCTGAATTAATTCAATAAAGAAACTAAGTTAAAGCTTTTCAGAAATTATTGATAAGTCATCAGGCATTTTTCATCTTTGGGTGGCTTAGGTCATCTGTAAAATTAGGCCCTAGTATAAGAAAAGCCTTCAACATTTAACATGTTTCACTAGATACAATATTCTAGAGTAAAGTGATAAGTATGAAAATAATGGAAGTAATTCTTTTCAGATTGTGGACTAAAACGTATGAAAGTTATTCACAGTCAGGGAAACACACTTACTGAAAAGAATTTTATTTGGCAGTTAACACATAAGACATCAATTATCTTATTTCCAGAAGCTGAGTCTGAGTTTAAAATAGTCTGGCAACTGAGAAGAGTCCTGAGATGCAACATGGTGTGTTAGATGCCGTAAGAGAATTATAAATGCTACGCTGAGGTATCAGGAGAGGAGGGACTTCTACTGTTCAAACAAAGAAACTAGTAAAGATGTCACTAAGTATGAGTTCTCACTGGACCTAGACATGGAAGCATTTAACATAAAAGGAAGTCAAAGGTCAAAAGAACATACATGACATTGACGTGTTCATTGGTCTCCATCTGGAGTCTTTTAAACTATGTAACCATCTACACTAGAGGAAGTTCAGAAAGTTCATTACATACTAACAGGATTAGTTTACTTGACTGAAGTTTTCTGAAGGTAACAGGGCTGGTCATGACATGAATGGAGGGGGCAATGTAGCCTAAAGTACTTCATTGGAGAGTTCTGTTGAAAAAAAAAAAATGAGTTTGTCATTAGCTTCTTAAACAGAAGACTGCAGAATAAATTTGAAAACCAGGGAATTAATTTAGTCTTTACTGTCATGCTTTGGCCACCTTTTGCATGCCAATATTTTCTGTACTATGTGATAATAAGGCATTTTTAGATTTTCTTATTTTGGGACAATATCAAAATTCAGGGTTAGGGAGAGAGCTTGGTGGCCTAAGAGCCTGCCTGGCAAGCACACGTTCCTGGGTTAGATTCCCAGTACTGACATAGGGGAATGAAACTCTTCACCTGAAAGATACCTGTGCCAAGTTCATGTTCTCTAAAACAGAAGAATGAATTTTGTGAACAACAGTGGTTAAGTGCAAAATATATTTATTGGGGAAAAGAAAGTTCTCATCCAAGAGAAGGACAAAAGGGAACCAGAGAGGGTTTCTCCAAGCTATGTCTTCCAGGGATATTTATAGAGTAAAACCATGTGGAGAGATGGTTCTTGATAGGTTATGGCCTTAGTATGAATTACTGAATTATTATGGTGGTCATCTAATGTGGCTGAAGACTTTAAAATAACAGCTCATCTTCCCAGAGACCACCTCCATCTTCTTCTCCAACTCAGCCCATGGTACAGTTTCCTTTCACCTTTCCTTCACCTCAGGGAAGTCCCCAATCAGCTCCTCAGATATATCTAAACATCCCCTTCAAACCCCACCCCTGGAAAAAGGCCATAAAAGCCTTAGCCTCCATTTTTACAAATCCAGAGAATTCCTTATCTTCCAGAGATTCTCTCCTTGTCCTCTAAGATAATAAAGCCCCTTTCCTTTTTTCCTTCTGCCTGTTTCTCTGCTACAACACCATTGAAAACCTATTATTTTTTGGGTGCTGTGGCCTGGATTGGTGAGTAGTGTGGCTCCTGGGGCATCCGCTGCCCCAGATTTGAGCTCACTTACTGAACCACCTTCTGCTTCTGTTTTGGCCTCTGCTGCCTGCCATTGCTAACTCTCATCCATCACAGGGCAATCTCACTCCTCATTCACATGCCCAAAACTGTGGGGGTCTTTCTCGTCTTTCTTCTCATATCATCTCTGAAAATCATGAGCTCATGTTGGGACCCCTCTCCATCGTCCTGGGTCATCCTAGACTGACAAAGTGGCTGTTGGCTCCTCTCCCTCATTCTCACTCCAGGGTAAAAATTGATGACTTTTTGGCAGGAAGTGACGTTGGACTTTTGCCCTAATCTTTGGCTCATTTTAATTCAGTCATTGCAGGAATACTCATTCCTGTCCCCTAAAAAATACCCCGTTAGGATGCCTAGTCCTTAATCTCAGCTTCCTTGGTCTCCAGCAGACCATAAAACCTAAGAATTTAATCTTCTAACCTCAGACAGTTTGGCCACAATATAAGCTCAATGGTAAAACCCAGTGGCCTATTGGAAAAAGTTTTGATCCACTAATTCTCCAAAGTTTAAAAATCTTCTGTCACCACACCAGCAAATAGTAGAAAATCCCCTGTATTCGGCTTTTTTTTTTTTTTTTCTCTTTGAGGACAGGTCACCCCTCGCTCACTTCCTAGGATCCTCTGAAAGACACGCCTCTGGTCTTCGTTCCCCCAGCCCCCCAGCTGCAGCTCCTCAGCCTCCTCCACTGCAGTCTCTTGGACTTCCAGCCTTGCCGCCCCACCTCCTTTCACTTGCTGCAGCCTCTCACTCTGCTGTTACTTCCTCACCCCCATATCACACTCCACAGCCACTTAAACCAAGGACAGCTACCCTGCCTAACAATTTCTCTGGGTCAAATGAGGTTGCTCTACACCCAACCCGCAGAACTGGCCCTGGGAGCCTTTGCTACCACTACCGGCCCTTGCCCAGGCCACAGCCGCTGCTCCTAACTCACTCTCTATCTAACCTCTTAACTTTCAGGGCCTACAGAGGTACCTACCATTCTCTTTCCTCCCTCTCCTTCCTTCCTCTCATCTGCCTGTCATCCACATTCCTCACATTCCTTGCCAACCCCCCACACCAATTTACAATCCAATCACAGTCTTTTTTCTTCCAAAAAAATCTCATGCAGAAAAAGCAGTAACACATTTTTCCCCCAACCTCATGTGCCCCTCCTTCTGCTATCCACCCAGCTAAAGACAACAGCCCACAGAGAAAGCAAGCACACTGCTCTTTCCAGTCAAACGTGCTGCTGACTGGCTTTTCGCCTCAGCCCGCCCCCCAGACACCTCTGCGGGCAGTCTCCTGTTCCAGGACTCACACTCTATCAGTGCTCCTCTATTGTGCTGTGCCTAATCCTTATACTTTGCTCAGGTTGCTTGCTCCCATTCAAATTTGATACACTATATTAGACCTAAACATATACATTAAAAATAAATAGGAGGGAGTTTTTATCCTTTTTCCAAATTCCTTTTATAAGAGATCTCTGCTAATTGACTTACAGATGTTCTGACTAGTCTCTCATAATTGCAAATTTTTTAAAAAGTCATCATAATTTAATCTACCCAAAAACACATTTGAGGGAACTTTCATTTTATAAGGATGTCCATGTGTCCTGAATGTACTTGTTCATTTTTATGTCATTCTGTAAACAGCTGCTCCTTTTTTTTTATTTGAGCTCTAAATTACAGACTTAAAAGCATGCTTTCCCCTGAGTTACCAGCTGGTCTAAGTGATATAAAAATTAATTTATAATTAAATAAAAATAGTTAAAATGGGTAAAGATTGTTGGACAGGATTCTTGATTGATAAATAGAGGATGGCCAAACTTTGGTCGTCAATAAAGAACCTCCAATAATCTCCTTTAAACATACCCCCAATAATTTGGTCATTGGTTAAAAGACAAAAGTTTTTCAAAGATTAAAATAAAATTTTCTCATAAAAGATGCTCAATATATTAAACCTATTCATGCCTTCCAAATATACTGTATGCTACAATATAAATTTTCTTTCAAATTTAAACATATGCCTTTCTCTTATGCTACAAGGGTTTATAATAAGAGGCTCTTGTCAAGTCAACGTGAGGTCATTAGCCAAATGATAATTTTCTAGCTAGAACTATATGATATATATTCTATGTATGTGCCATTACATTTAGAGATGCAGCTTCCTGGCAAGCCAACAAGAGGCCACCAGCCAAATAATAATTTTCTAACCAAAACTTATGTGATATGCATGCTATGTACATTCAGAGATGCTAAAACTAAATGGGGTTTTAATATGACTGCTATGCTACGCTGCTGTGTATGACTATTGATGTCTCTACGAAATTATATATTAATTAATAATATATTAATTTTGTTCATTAACATCCTACAGGGGTTTAATTGCTAAAATGACCATGGGTGATAAGAAGTAATAGTTGTCTGGTTACACTTTGTATTTCAAGGTACTTGATACTCAGATAACATTCTAATAATCAAGTGTATTGCTCCAAACTAAGCATATTAATATAGATTCTCCTAAAAAATGGTTATTGATTACTATTTTATATCCCTATCTGTTCCTAGCATTCATGCCAAGTTAAAAAGATAAATCTCAGCCCTCAAACCCTATAGGAAAACATACTTAATCTAACTTTCTGTGTCTTCAGTAATAGAGACCAAAATTAACTATACCCACTCCGAAATTTTGGCTGCAACACTCATGACTCCCATCATATCAGGACCTTGACAAGGTAATGCTGAACATAAACAATGCTGCCACCCGAGCCAAGAGCACTAAAGAAGGACACTGGGCGTTAGCCTGTCCCAACTTGCAGCCATCACTGGAACAACTACAAGCTTGAGGGTCACTGGAAATGTGACTGCCCTGTCCACGAAAGAGAGAGTAAGTCATCGAATTCCCTGCCCTCACAGGAAACCTCGCTATAGCCAGATCCGTATACTTGATCTGCTTGGTCTTGCTGCTTAAGAGCAACAATAGAGCATGGGCTTCATGGCCCACATTGAGGCACCTTTGTCAAGAGTCCAGAGTCTCACTAGACATTTCACTAATCATCTTAAAAAAAAACAAACAAAAACCTCTTCTCTTGCTGACACAGAGACCACATATAGTATTTTTCCTGAGTTCTAAATTTGTTATATTAGCTCTGGTCTCCATAGTGGGTGTTGATGGCTGACCTACATGACCCCTTCAGACAGGCCCAACCCCTGCTGACTTCAGACACTGTTCTTCACTCATAATTTCCTTGTGATCCCAACATGTCCCATACCTCTTATGGGGATAGACCTCCTCCAAAAACTCCACTTTTCTCTCACCTTTCTCTCCATTCACAGTATACATCTTACAAACCCAACCTCAATGTACAGTCAGCTCTTACATCTGTCTTCCCTTTTCGACCACATACTCTGAGACAATTCCAGTCCCACTTGTTCCACACATGCTGCTCCTAGACTAGTGTGTTTCAGAGATCCCACAGGGTTTCCCTATATTCCCTAATAGCCAGTAGCCCCTAAACATCAAGAAACTCAAGTCCATCATTCTCCACCTCCTTACCAATAGTTTTCTTAGAACTGTCCACTTGCCATATACTTCTCTTATTCTTCCTGTACTCAAACCTAATGAGTTCAAAATCTCAGAATTATTAATAATGTGGTTATTCCTATTCACCCATTAGTGCCAAACCCCTATACTATCCCTCTTTCCACTACTCACTTTACTATCCTAGACCTTAAAGATGCCTTCTTCACCATTCCCTTACACCCAGAATGCCAGGACCTTTTTGCCTTCACATGGACTGATCCAGACACTCTCTGATCTCAACAGCTCACGTAGACAGTCCTTCCTCAAGGGTTCGGATTCAGTCCTGATTTCTTTAGCCAAGCCCTTGCTGCTGACCTCAAAGGCCTTGATCTCAAGCCCAGCCTGCCCCTTCGATACATTAATGACCTCTTCCTTTGCTCCCTTTCTCATGCCCTGGCCCTAAGACACACAGCTACTCTTTTCAATTTTCAGTAAGGACCACGTTATACTGTTTCTCCCTTCAAAGCTCAGATAGCTTCACCAAAAGGGAAATACCTAAGACCGTCCCTCACTCTCACTACTCTTGCGATCACTGCTGTCCACAAAGCCGTTCTTCGTGACCTGCAGGTGCCCACCACAAAATAGCAAATTCTCTCCTTTCTTGGTTTAGCTGATATCTTCTGTCTCTGGGTTCCCAAGTTTGTTTCCCTAGCATAGCCACTCTATAAAACACCTAAAGCTTCCCTGTTAGAGTCCCTTGACCCTGCTGCTCCACACATTCCTCCTTTCACAACTATACCAGATTCTCCTAAGGACCCCGGGTTTCACTTTACCTAACCTAGCTCAGCCTTTTTCCCTGTACACTACCTCTCAGGGTCACAGTACAATGGATGTTTTAGGATACAAAAAGAAACCATCCTTTTAGGTAACAGCCTACCTTTCTAAACAACTAGACAGCACTGATCTCAGATAGACTTCATACACTACAGCAGCTACACTAACAGGAGACCAAAAGTTCAATTTAGGAAAATCTATCACAGTCCACTCACCACATCATCTAAGTGAGCTCATTACACATGAGAAAATTCAAGCCCTAATGACTCTTCATATACAACAAATCCACTTAATATTCATAGAAGATCCTTCTATCACTATTTCCACCCATAGTTCTCTCAATCCTGCCACCTTATTCTATACCTCTGATGAGGCCCCTCAGTCCTGTTGTGTCAAGGTCTCACATTGATATCAAAAACTAAAAATCGATATTCCTCTTCAACATAGTCATGGCACGATGACACATTCAGATCATAGACCGCAGCTCTTACTTCCCCTCCTGTGTCCTGTGAAGATGATGACATACGTACTCATAACATGCTGTCTTTTTGAGCTTTTTTCAAGATTTCTTCAGTCTCTGATGTGAGCCATCACTAACAATAAACGTCTAGTCCTAGATGAGACCCTTGGCACTAACTTCTACAAGGGCATAAACCGCCGTCCTATCAACAAGATGATGCACCCATTCATCAAGAAGCAGTCTAAAAGACAAGTCGCTCCTTTTATAACAACCAAATAAATGTGAATGACAGGTTATGGCCTTAGTACCAACTGCTGAATTATTATGGTGGTCATCTAATATGACTGAAGCCCTTAAAGCAACAGCTTATCTTCCCCAGAGAGCACCTACACCCTTCTTTTCAACTCAGCCCAAGGTGCAATTTCCTTTCATCTTTCCTGCCACCTCAGGGAAGGCCCCCGTCAGCTCTCCAGGAAGCTAGGATATCTAAACATCCCCTTCAGACTCCATGCCTGGCAAAAGACAATAAAAGCCTCAGCCTCCCTTTGTTCCAATCCAGAGAATTCCTTGTCTTCCAGAGCTCTCCATGTCCTCCAAGACAGTAAAGCCGCTTTCCCTTTCTCCTTCTCCCTTTCCTTCTCTGCTGCAACACCATTGAAACCCTATCAGGCCTAAGGTAGAGGACATGGGAGCTCACCTAAATGAGCATGAGGTGGGAACAAACCTATAGGCAACCAGTGAGGCAACTAACACAATTGCTCAGGTAAAACTGATAAAAACCTGGACCAAATGGGGAAATGAGTCGCTTAACATGCAGGCAGGCAAGCTGGCATGAGTACACAACCACAACCTGGGCTTTTCCAGTAGGGGTTTGGCTTAGTGACTTCTGGGTGTCCTTAAGGTAAAAGGCTTATTTAGAATATCAATCCTGGATGCCTATCTTTAGGGAGGTATGTGGTTGCATTTGTTTACTCTTTTGTCTTGAGATCTGGCCCACAGCAGGGGTATGTCTTTCCCAAACTAGCAGTCCTCTTGTCTTCCATACTGTCTCCTTGAGGGCCTAGCCCTGTGTTACTGCCTATAATGTTTCGATCTACCTCAGCTGCCTGCCACAGTACCACATGATGTACTGGCCCATACCCCGGGTATCCTGTGCTGCCCACATAAACCAGGTGGGCTGGCAAATGCCTATAATCTCAGTGCTCGGGAGGCTGAGACAGGAGGATTCATTATGAGTTTGAACTCATGGCAAGACCCTATTTCAAATAAATAAATAAATAATTTAAAAAGTAAAACCTCATAAATGTAAGTTGCAAGACTATGATAGTTTGATAAGTCTCACTATGCTAAAATTCCCTTGGGCAAGAAGAATTTACTTGCTTCACCATCTATTAAAAAATAACACAGTGGAAATATTGTATCAGAAAGAGTTCTCTTTTGATGTAAACTCTCTATATCATCCCTATCAGGAAAGAATAAATTCCACTGACTTACACTTCAGTTTGTATATAGTTTACATTTCTCTTGACACCTGTGAGCACAGCATCAGTTCAGTTACATTAACTCTATGAATTGGAAATAACACTGACAAACTAATACCTAAATTACGTGATAACTGGGCCCACAGAGAGCAAAATCTATGAATTTTGCAGCCTCATGTGAATGTAACTCTGTTTATTATCTTACATACAAACTGTCAGCAGCCTGTGATATGGAACAGCTTAGATTATTGCTGACATTTGGAAAAATAAATGGATTTGAATGAACATGAACAAGTTATGCAAACTGGCAATTTCAAGTTGCTGAAAAGAAATTGTTTATTTGTTGATAAATATTGTAAGTACTATGGGAATGTTTGACAGTTCTTTATTGAGTTAGTTAGATCTCTGGAGAATTAGAACGACTGGATGGCTCTGATATAAAGCTGCTGAATAGATTAGTATTCTTAATATACATTAAATATAAGGCAAATCTCAGTTTCTATGCATGAACTAGCTTACTGCATAAGGCAAACTTAAACTAGTAATTCTCATTGGGTCCCCTATATCTCATATCTGGCTTAATTATTCTTAAAAATGAAAGTTTAATTTACAATAGGGAAATATTAAGAAACTCTTTTGAGAGGGAAATTAATTAAAAAAGGAATACAATTATTTTGTTACATGCATAATTTAATATAACTGTATCTATTAAATGAATACATACATGTTTATTTCTTTGATACTTAGGAAGTATTTTGGAATTAATCACTCATGTTTTATATCATCCATTAAAGGAATCCAACATTCCGAGCATGGCCTTTATCTTAAATAAATTGATTATTTTAGATTCTTTAGTCCTTATCTAAGAATATTCTGATGAATACTATATTTATATCAGGAAATTGCCCAGGTGAAAAAGTCAGTCATTCAGAAGACCAAGAGGAGCAGCAGTGTGCAGTTGTGCTGCAGGTGTCCAGCAGTGACACAGACTGGAGAGACAGAAAAGTAGACACCAGTACAAAGGCATCACTTTTAACCTAGGAGACATTTTGCTATTTATCTCTGGTACTTTTTTCCTTTTCATTTTTATGTGTTTAGTCTACGGTCTCACAGCACAGATCAGACTCATGGTGATCCTCCTGTTTCCAGCCTCCCAAGCCCTGGGATTACAGGTGTGTGTCACCATGCCTGGACTTGGTTGCCATCTCAGTGCCCCCCAAGAGTGGGGCCTGCGTGGCATGCAGGAACAGGGATTGAGTACTGGTCCCTGCACTTGCCAAAGCAGGTGCTTAGTCCACAGAGGTATCTCGCTGGCCCATTATTTTCTGTAATAACATATCAACATGTTCAACCTTGATATGTACATTTGCCATTAAATTTTCTCATTGTTGCAATTTACTGGATATTTTACTAGATAGCCAAAGCAGATAAAAAAAAATCCATGTCATCGTAATGAAATTAATTTATCTCTGTGTCTTATCATAAGTAGAATACTCACTAGTAAACTATAGATACTAAATAAATGAAGTTTTCCCATACTAATAAAACATATTGGCACCATTTAAATGCATTCTGTAGAAAAACAAAAGCTTCTTTTGACTTGGCTAACATCAGTCATGTTTAGTAGGATTGAAAGAGTCTAGAAAGATTGGAGGGAACTATATCTGGAGAAACAATGACCTCTCAAGTTATGTAAATGTTCATGGATCATGCCTTGGACCCTCTTACATTGTGAAGAATATTAAATTCTGCATTTTTATGAATTGATGGAATAAGTACACAGCAATTGTGACAAATGTACCGTTTTCCAAAAGAATTCACATGTTTAGATTTTACTTTAAGTGGAGCAACACTCAAAGAGCTTCAGCAGTGCTCTCACGCACCCTCCTCAACAGACACAAGCACGCATAGCTCGCCACCTCGCTGGAGAAAACGCTGTGATGCAGGTGAAAGAGCTCTTCTGAGATCACAAGTGCTCAACGCAGGATTTCAGCTCAGGCAGCTGACATACTATCCTGTGCTTTTGAATAATGGCACTTTTGTCTATCATTCTTGTGACATTGTGTCCCATATAAATAAAATAATCATTTTCTTCACCATCATTTATTTTACTGAGGTATGAATTTCAAGAGGTTTCATGAAATGTTTTAGCTATACAGGTTAATAAAATAATGAATTTTTATTCATCTATATTCATATCACTGGCATGAAGACAAATTTGTAGATTTGCGAAATCTAGGATGCTAATTAGCGCCCCCTGCTGTTCAGTACACTGATAAAAGCATGACCCTTTCTCTGATTCTGATCACACATAAATTTGCCAACCTTGACTTTTGTGAAAATGATGCTGTATATAAAATATCTTTGTTTTCTCTTTGACTAATCTTTCCAGCAATGTGTTTTTGAGATTGTTGTGTCTTAAGTATCAGCTCTCTTTTACTTATGGAGAAATAAAACAAAATTTTATAGCGAAAGAACAAGAGAATGTTAATATACTGTACCTCATTACTCAGAGCATATGAAGTAGACCAAAAGGAAAGAAAGTATTTTTTTCTTACAGAAGAAACAAACATAATAGGATAAACCTTTCCTGTCAATGAATTAAGAGAAATAAATGAAACAAGTTATATATTGTATATTAATTTTTTAAATAATAGAATAGATAATTGGGGGAATTATTTGAAGTTCTTCCAACTTTCTCTTCACCTGTGTTCTCTGGCAATATAAACTAGTACAAATGCTATTGAAATTATTGCGGAGATTCCTCAAAATCTAAAACTAGGCGTTCTATTTGAACCATATATTCCTTCAAAGAATTAAAATTATATTACAGAGATACATTCAGACTTATGTTTATAACAGCACAACTTCTTTTTTTTAAATTATTTATTTATTTGTGTGTGTGTGTGTGTGTGTGTGTGTGTGTGTGTGTGTGGGGCCAGTGCAGCCCACCAGGGGGCGGGGCTGGCTGGCATGTGGTGCTGGGGGATTGAACCGTGGTCCCTGTGCTTTGCCACACTTGTTCTAAGTAGGTGCTTTAGACCACTGAGCCATCTCACCAGCCCCTATAGCGCACAAATTCTAATAGAACATGGAAAGAAACAAATGTGAGGCTTGGGTAGGTAGGTGGGTGCACCTTGAGAACATAGCATCGAGTGAAATAAGACATGTTGAAGTTTAAATATTACACGATTTCTCTTAGATGAAGAACTCAGTATAAATACAACTTATTGAGTAGTAAAGAGGGAAAAAGATGATAGGTAAATACTTTTCTATTTCGTCTAATGGTATTCCTTTAGGTGTAGGAGGGAACCTTAATTTTCTTTGATTGCATTTTTTTTTAACTACACTTCATTTTCAAAACAGTTCATGTTTCAGAAAACCTTAGGCGGAACTATGTAGGAATCTCTAATATTAACACATGGCTTGATTTCTTTTTTATTTTAAAGAAGAAAAACAAAAACAAAGGCATAAACAAAGCACCATAAAACAATACAAATGGTGCAGAATTTCAAAACAAGCAAGAGGCCATACTCTTAAGTGAAATGGTTTGGCTTCTGGGTGCTCATTGTTATCATCATAAATTGTTGTGGCAAATTCATTGTAATTAAAGAAACAATATGGGCATGTTACTAATTACTAAAGTCTTCACTTCCTATAGGGCTCAGTTGTACAATTATATGGATTTAAACAATATCTTACTCCTGTCCATCATTACAGGATTATACAGACAAGTTTCCTTGTCTTAAAAATCTCCTGATCCACCTATCCGTGTCTACTATAATCCCTGCCTCATTCTTGGCAACAATTGACTCCACTAGGTCTATACTCCTGGATATGTTTGAGGGAGCAGGGTACTCCCGATTGAACTCAGGACCTTGTGTTTGCCAGGCAAGCACTTATTTCACTGAGCTATCACCCCAGTTCACTTCTGGCTTTTTAAAAATATCATGTAGGGCTGGCCAGACAGCTCAGTGGGTTAAAGTGCCTGCTTAGGCAGGAGGAAGCTACCAGGGTTTGATCCTCTGTGTACAGTGCTGGCCCTGCTTCCGGGGTGAGCTGAGAAGGTGACTGAGACTGAGCATTGTGGCAGGCACCTGAAATCCCAGTGGTTGGGAGGCTGAAAATAGGAGGATGACTACGAGTCTGATCTGTGTAGTGAGACCTTGTAGACATTGTACTAAATATGAAAAAAGTAATAATAATGCCATATAGTTGAAACATACCTATGCAGCTGCTTTAAACTGCATTGTTTCAACGAAGAATATGGACTTGAGATTTTTTCATGCTGTTTCATAGTTAATGGATCATTTCTTGTCATCACTGAGTACCAGTGCATCCTATGAAAGAACAATGCATAGCTTTTCCATTTATCTACTAAAGGTACCTTAACTATTCCCAGTATTTGGCCATGATGAATAAAAGTGCTAAAAATATTCAGGTACAGGTTTATTTATTTATTTATTTATTTTTATAATTTTATTGATAAACAGATAGCAATGAGACAGTTTCAAATCAAATCACTAGGACAGCTTCAATAACTAACACACTGAATATATTCTTCTTAGTGGTTAATTGCTGTACAAGATGTGGACTTGATATCCTATTCACAAACACCATTAGAAGAAATCATTCTATTCATTAACAGACTGTAACTATATATCTATCCCATCTACTTTATACACAGATACAAAATGGACATTCATCTGTATACCCTATTTTTTTTGGAAGTTCCGTTATTGAATGTTATAGGTGTGTAAACTCAGCAAAATATTCTAAAAGAGTCCAGTAGCCCATAATAGCATTGGGTCTTCTGTTTAACTAGCGATGTCAGAAATTATTGACCTGAGTCCCCCACAGCTCAACATAACGTCATGGCTTTACTTCCTATATTTCGTCTTCATACTTTTCTACTGGAATTTCAATTAATTTAGAGCAATTCCTACCACAAAATTACTGCATCATGTGTTATCACTATATTTAACCGTGTGAGAAATGGTCTTCCAAGTACAGTGTACAGTTTTGCATTCCTGTCCTCAGTGGATGACAGTACACCACCAGCTCATCAGTAATTGTCATACAGTGCTTAGGATGGGCGCAATGCTAACTTGTATGCTGTGGTATTTCATTACAATTTTATTTTGGAACTCCAACATGGCTTATAGAGTTAAATACCTTTCCATATGTTTATTGTCTGTCCTTTTATTTTCTTTTCTACAGTACCCTTCAAATATTTGGCTGGATTTCTAACTGGTTTATTTTTTAAGCTTTAAGGAATCTTAATGTCATCACTATATCTTTATCAGAAATGTAGTTTTCAAAAATACTTATATGCATATCTTTAATTTTATTTCCCTGATGATCCTAATTTATCAGTTTTCAACCACATGCATTGAACTTTTGATTTTCATCTAAAAAACCTTGCGACTTTCAAATGCACTGAGGTTTACTTTAGATTTTAAAATCTTTGTAGCACTGTGTAATTTTAGGTTTTATATTTAAATCTAAGCATATTTCATTTCAAACAATTATTTTAGGATATTGGAAAGTTGTTGAGAAATATTTCTACTCTTTTTTGACATATGTATTTTGATCTGCCCTGATACATCTTGTTAAATACTTATTTTTACCCTCTTTGTTCAGAGTTGTTTGTCTTTGCTGATGTGTTTTTCAGTATTTTCTTCTGTTCCATTGATCTACTACCTGTTTTGTCCTCAATACTATATTACTTTGATTACTATAACTTTAAATTGCTTGTCAAGGTAGGCACAGGCTGTCATCTGCCTTTATTTATTATTCAATATTGCATTACTTTTTCTCAGTCTTTTACTTTTCTATATCAAGTTTGGAATCATTAGCGAATATGAACAAAATAATATGCTGGAATTTTATTGTGATTTCATGTAATCTCTACACTTTTGGGGAAGATTTGACATTTTAAATGTCAAACCAAATTTTAAATTTGAGTCTTCTATGCACATCACAGTTTCAGTATTCAGGGGCTGCTGACTCCATAAAATGAATTAAGTAGAAATGTTTTGCCTTCTTGATGGGTATGGTAGACAATTAGTATAGCTATTCTTACATGTTTAATAAATTCATTATGTACTCTTCTGATTTGGTGGTTTCTGTTTTGAAAGATATAGTTTCAAAGTCTTTGATTCTTACAAATCTATTCAGATTGCCCCATTTGCCTCTTATATCCTTCAAAGAATTAATCCATTCCATGAGTTGACACTTTTTTACATGGGGTTGTTCAGAATTTTACCTTATTACCCTTTTAATATACTTGTAATAACTTATGAAACTTATGATGACTGTCCATTTTTTTTGTTTATCCTTGGCAGAAGATTTTTATTGGATTTTATTTTAACTGCATTAATGATTGATTTAAATGTGAGTAACCTAAGCACAATAATTAAAAAAATGTGAGAGTAAATTAGAAACACAAGGTACAAGCATATGCTGTTCAGAAACTCAGGTTAAATAAAACACCAATTAATATAAAATGGTGGTAAGAGGTATATCGTCCCAATAGCCATTAAAATAAAGTAATAATGTTGATTTTTTTTTGTTCTTCCACTTTAAAACAGTCTTGCTATGCAGTTCATGCAGGCCTTGAATTCCCTTTGTAATCCAGACTAGCCTTGAATTCACATAGATCCTCTTGTCTCAGCCTTCCAGGTGCTAGAATTATAGGCATGTGCCACCAGACCTAGCAGGAGAAAAGGCAGATTTGAGCACTATAAAAATTAGGAAGAAAAAATGTATTATATATGTATACACACACACACACATTTATACACACACACACACACACA
>NW_004524582.1:7093760-7102703 GCF_000260255.1 Octodon degus | reverse complement strand
ATATATATGCACTCCCTATACACTTCCCATGTGGAACTTAAATTCTCAGTCCTCCCAAAGCCATCTCTTATTTTTCTATCATAAATCTGGAGACTGGCAATCTGAGGCTGAGGTGTAAGCATCTCTGTTCCATGGTGGACTTTCTTCCTGGACTGCAGACAAGCATCGTTTCAGCGTATCCTTACAGAGAGCAGAGAAAGGGTACCCATTTCCTCCCTACTCTGTCTGATAAGGTATTAATCCAACCAAAATGGCTCTCCATTTAAAACATAATTGCCATCCAAAGATCCGACCACCAAACACACAATTGGGGATTAGAACTTCAACATATAAGTAGGATGAGGCATAGGTATTTATTGCCAGTCAACTTCATATTGAAAAGCTAAACAGAAAAGTGAAACAAACTCTAGAAATTTTGGTGTCCACATAAGCTGATGAACAATATTTCCGT
Organism: Octodon degus; assembly: GCF_000260255.1. Lineage (NCBI taxonomy): Eukaryota > Metazoa > Chordata > Mammalia > Rodentia > Octodontidae > Octodon > Octodon degus. The sequence continues at coordinate 7,102,252 of NW_004524582.1, read as the reverse complement.
CTCCCATTTTGATAGTCATACATAAATTTTGCCAACAAATGAAGATGAAAGAGAGCTCTGAGACATAGGAAAAAGCTAACCCTGAAAAGCACCTGATGTGCATATTTTTCTTAATCGAAACACAAAACCAGTTGAAGTTGCACCCTGCTTTGTCGACCTAAATAATCTTCAAGATAACAGTAGTAGTGTTCCTTTAAGCCAATAAATCTGTACTAATTTATTATAAGACAATTTAAAATAAATATATCTTCTTTTGTGTTTGATGCTATTGTAAATAAATATGTAGTAAATAATTGTGTTCCTGCTACTCAAAGAAGATCTTTGCAACCATTTATGTTGGCTAACTACCTCAATATGTAATTTCCGGTTGACAAAAATGATAATATTCATCATTAATAGTTACAGCAAAATATCTTCATCAAGCAGTTAATGAGATAGTCAAGGATTTTCCCTTTATCTTCCAACAGTTAATATTGGTATTTCTTTTAACATGCAGAAACTTCTCAATAAGATGTGATCCCAGTTGTTGACTTTGCAGTATTTCCTGTACAGTTTGTCTTTTGTTCATGAACTGTGTGCCTACCCCTCGATCTTCAAGATTTCCACCTTCTTCCTCTTCCAGGAGATTTAATGCTTCTCTTTTAATGTTTACGTCTTTAATCCATTTTGACATTAGCTTAGTGCATGATGATAGACCTGGGTCTAATTTTGGGTTCTGGCATGTTGAAAGCCAGTTTTTCTAACACCATTTGTTAAAAAGGTTATCTTTCTTCCAGTAAACATGTTTGGCACCTTTGTCAAAGATAAGATGGCTGAGTGTGTTTGTAGTTGTATCTGAATCTTCTAATCTGTTCTTTGATTCAGACATCCTTTTTTGGCCAGTACCATATTGATTTTATCTCAGTAGCTTTGTAGTATAATTTCAGGTCAGGGATTGCCTTGTCTTTGTTACCCAGGGTTGCCTTTGCTATTCTCGGTCCATTCTAGGTCAAAATAAATTTTAAGAATGCTTTCTTTAGATCTGTGAGGTATGTTGATGATATTTTGATAGGGATTACAGTAATTCTGTACAACAATTTTGGAAGTATGGCCATTTTCACAATATTGGTTCTTCCTTCCCAGGAGCAAGGATTATCTTTCCATTGTCTAAAATCCTCTTCTACTTGTTTTTGCAGAGTATTGTAATTTCCATTATATAGAACTTTTACTTTCTTTATCAGATTAAATTGTAAGTATTTCTTTTTTTTCTGGATGCTATTGTAAAGGGTATTGTTTCTCTCTCAGTGACTTTGTTGTCTGTATAGAGGAATGTTATTGATTTTGGGGTATTGGCTTTGTATCCTGCTATGATACTGCATTTATTTATTAATTCTAGGAGCTTCATGGTGAAGATTTTTGCTCTTCCAAATAGAGTATCATGTCATCTACAAATAATAATAGTTTAACTTCTTTACCTATTTTATTCTTTTTATTTCTCTCTCTTGTCTAATGGCTCTAGCTAATGGTTCTAGAACTATATTGAAGAGGAGTGGTGACAGAGGACATCCTTGTCTTGTACCTGATTTAAAAGCAAAAGCTTTCAATTTTTCCCCATTGAGAATTATGTTGGATTGTGTGTCTGGTGAGATAGCTCAGTGGACTAAAGTTCAGGGAATGCAGTTCTATCCCCAGCACCACATGCACTGCAAGCCTCACACCCAGAGCAGGCTGAGCTGGCCAGATTCCAGGTATTGTGGCTTATGCCTATAATCCCAGCACTGGGAAGTCTGAAGGCAAGAGGATCACTATGAGTCTGAGCTATGTAGTGAGACCCTGTACCAATACAGTACATTTAAAAAATAATTTTGATGGCTTTTGGTTTGTAATAGATGGCTTTTATCAGATTGAGATGTAGGCCATCTATTTCAGTTTTCTGTCATACTTTGATCACAAATGAGTGATGAGTGTTAGACTTAGTCCAAAGCCTTTTCTGCATTGATTGAGTTGATCATGTGGTCTTTGTTTTTGGTTCTGTTAATATACTGTAACATTTATGCATTTGTATATTCTTTTTATTTTTTCCATAATTTTATTGAGAGACAAATAGCAATGAGACAGTTTCAAATCAAATTGGTATGACAGTTTCAATAATTAACACATTGCATACCCTCTTCCTAGATATTTGTATATGTTGAACCATCCTTGCATCTCTGGGATGATTTCTACTTGGTCGTGATCTGATGGATATATCCTGATATATTATTGAGTTTTTAACTTTTCATATTAGTAATATATGAATTTACATAGAGAACACCAGGCATGTATCAACTATTCAGAATCTATTTACAAGTTACAAAACACAATCTCTGCATACCGCCAAACTTCTGTATGTTTTCTTCTCATTTTAAGATAATGATAGGCTGAAAATGTTGGCAAAAGTAAAAAATACATTGCATGTAAAAGCTTTAATAAAATATAATATAAAAGAAAAATGATGAGTAATGATCTAAAAATACTGTAGTAAGTTTATAAAACAGCTCACAACAGCATCACAAAACTTTTGTAGTACACTAAAGAGCATTTGTGATACTGTTTTAATCATGCACATTGAAATTAAGATGTCATTGTGCATAAGAGACTAAAGCAAAGCCTTATTAAAACATTATGCAAACTGGCATAATACTAAATGCTGTAGTTGTAACTTGTACAATGAACATTCTTGCTTATCTTATTTTACTGTTTCAGGATTTAGTGTTCTCAAGATAAGGGCATTTCAAAACCAATAGTAAGCAATTTTTCTCCTAATGAAAGATATAAAAAGAAACTGACAATGCACTACTTAGAGAGGGAAGGAGAACAAACAGAAAATGGGAAAGATTTTGTCTATGATTTAGAAGGAATAGGAAGTATAAATGTACAATAAATATTTTATTAGATGATTTTTTCTAGTAACCAGACAAATTAATGTGATTTAGTATTTTATTAGTCCAAAGATTAGAAATGCTTATTTTTTATTCACTTGCTGGATAGCTGTTATAAAATGTACATTTATATGTACCTTGGGCATATTAAACCAAAATTATTCACTTTCACACATTTAGGTTAGAAAAATATAAAAATATTATAGAAAGCATGTATATTTATTGTCTCCACCTGTCTTCATTAATAATACCACTAATTTGGAAAACATGGAAACAATTTAAACTAAAATAGTAGTATTTTCTCCTTCATGTTGGAATCAGAACTAAGCATTTTACACAGATCTCTAAGCTGTGTACTATGTTCCTCTCCATTCTTACAATTAATTATCTCAGTCTCTCTGAGGTAGTTAAGGAACTTGATACAGTAATGCCTTTATTCACATATATGTCAATCCTATTAGATTCTCTTTCAAGAATGAAAACTACAATATGATAAGAGAGATACATTGTGATCACCCACAATAGAAATAGAGCAAGAAATAACCTAGGAAGATTAAAAACAGGCCATCATGCTAACTAATATTTCACAATCTTATAATGCTAATATGTAATAGGATTCTTTAAGCAGCATGATACATGTGGGCATGAAAGTGTTCCTTGAATTATTACAAGGATTGATCATCCCAATACACTTTGCTGATGCATGAACTGAAGACTAACAAGTTTCTCAAGGCTTCAGACCTCCTTAGGTTGGTAGACTCTGGGAGTGGCTGACTGAATCTGATAGTCATACTCTCAACAACTGCTTTTTCCATCTTCTTAATTTGATTTGCTTTTGTTTTTGTTTTTGTTTTGGCCAAACTGGGGATTGAACTCAGGCCTTAGCGCTTACCAGGGAAGTGCTTATTCTACTGAACCATCTCCCAGGCCCCTGGATTTTCTTTTAATCAATTCAGTCTACTATATTTGACTAATGTTTTCAAGTAAATAAATTCAGTTTGTTTTGACTCTTACTTTGCATGGGTTTTAATCTGCAATCAAAAAAGGCAGAGATTTTCAAATAGAGCAATACATGAATTCAATGTCAAGTTGGACGTAAGTAATATGACAAAGAGGAGACTAGGATCAATAATTTTAATTATTTCAAAATTATATAAAAATAACACATACAAAATTCCCCTGTGTTTACAGAACATAATAATTTAAAAATGACTGATTAGGGGCCAGGGGGACAACTAAGCATTCTAAGTACCTGTCTGGCAAGCTCAAGGACCTGGGTTGGATCCCTGGTACCTCATGCTGTGTCGGCCCCACCCCAGGGCTGTGAATCCAGCCAAGGAATCCAGACATGGTGGTTCATGCCTGTAATCCCAGCACTGGGGAGCCTGAAACAGGAGAGTTACCACAAGTCCTAGTTTCGTAGTGAGACCCTGTATCAAATGCATAAATTAAAAAAATACAAAAATTGATTAACTACAACCTAATTACTTATGATAACAAATGTCTGATAATTTAACTCCCCCATTCACTCTCTTGCCACATTTTTTTCTTTCAGTGAAGAGAGATCTGGCCTTATGCCTTACTCTGGCCATAAAGCATGGACAAAGAAAAAGTACCAGTTTGAAGGTAGAGCTTGACTGACCTACCTACGCCCACTTACCAGGTTTTGCGCCTTTGTTTCTTGAAATGACCAAGTATGTTCTCACCTATGGGCTAAATTGGTAAACATGGAGCTGTCCTAAACTTTAAACTCAAAGAAACTAGATGTGTAGATAGGTGAACCCATAGGAGTCAACCGTATTCCAGTAAAAATGCACTTAAATTAAATAAGAAGTAATTCTCATCTGAAAAACAGACCTGTAGAATTAAAACTGAAGAGATATGTCTTATTTTATGAACCCATTTTTGGGATGATTAATTTTATAGCATTATCATGGGTATGAAAATCAAAACAGAAATTGATGCATCTACTTGTAATGTGGTTATACAAATAAAACAAAAAACATGGCTTAAGGAAAAGACAGCATAAATGAATAAGTAGGAAAATCATGAAAAAGTCAGTAAGGCTAGAAAATTGATGAAATATATTGTGGAATGTTAAACCAGCCAGCAAATTATGCTGTCAGTACTTGAAAGATAGTTATCCTAATGAATATAATGATAATTAGATACTAAAACTAAATCATAGTATTCGGTTAAAACAAAAGATTTAAGTGTGTGTCTAACTCTATCTTTTAATGGTATCCAAATCTTTATTTCTCTGCCAATGTATTTGAATTTCAATGTAATGGTAAGAACAATAGATTAAATAAATATGTACAAAACACATTAATAATTTAAGAGTTTGTGAGGAAAATAGAACCCAATCTTTAGTGAAATTACTGGCATGGAATGATAAAATAGCAATTTTAATGAATTTTAATTGCATAACCCTATAATTTTCTCCTGTTTATTACATAGTGATGTACCAGTCTAGTATTGATATCTATATTAAATGGCTACTTGTTATAACTGTTAGATTCTGAAAAAACTGAATTTTACTGCACATGAATTATTGATCAATCACAATATTGAATGTTTGAGGGCATAGCAACACAGGAGGGATCATTGTAAAGTCCCAGCATTCAACTCACCTCTTTGGCACAGAGGCTTTTGTGGGACAAGTGAAAATAAAGTGTTCCCTCCGAAGACTCATGTTCCTTACCATTCTTGTCCATTCAGTGAATGAATGCTTTCATATAATGTCCTTCTTATCATTTGCTAAGTTGCTGTAAAACATTCATTTATCAAAATGAATTCAAATGTTTTTTATCACCCTTATGATGCTGTGATAGGCTAGTTGGAAGTAATTATTATTCTGCCTCCGAGTGCTATGTCTTGCAAATTTTTGTTTAATCCTACAGAAGTTGAGTATTTAGTACACTCTTATTTTCAACTTGGTAAGGTAACTGGTTTTGGACAAAAGGAGGGAAGTAGAGATGACATAAGTAGAAATATAAAAGATTCTTTTTACATTATTCCTTTACTCTTATGCATTCACTCATGTTGCACTGATCTGCAGCTGTCTCTTTGCCTTAGGAATCAGCAGAGATACCAAAGGAACAGAGCTTCCAGGGCTGCCCCACTGGCACATGAGAAGTGCATGCTTGGTGTTGAATATCACCATGTGATATGCCACTATTGTCTCTAGAACCCTAATTACTTATCAGTACACCAGTAAAGCACCTAACACAGAATCCACTGATGTTCATTTTGTAGCTAATCTTCAAGTTTGAGCTTTGAGAAAAATATGAATGTTTATAAATTTACACAGTATAAGTCCTGAAATAGTTGATGGTGATAGGTTGAGAAGAAATTTACAGAAAATTTAGAAATTTTCTTAACTTAATTTTTTCTGATTGTATTTTTATTGTTGTTGTGTTTATGTCCAGAAAAAGCTTAATGAACTTATTTTTTGTAAGAGTGAAAGTTAAGTAGGGGTGGATGAAAGTAGGGATGGGTGGGTAATTCCAATGAACTAGTGTGGTTATTCTCTTTCAGCAAGAGAGTAATACAAAGATAAAAAGATCCGTATAAGCTTGGAAAAGGGAAATAAATCAATACATTGATACGACATGCATCTGTACTACACATTCTTCAGTATTTTCCCTTCAGTTCCTCAAGAACGTTTCATACTTTATTTCCCTTGCTGTGGGATTCAGTTTATCAAATAAAGTCAAAGTTTGTCATTCTTCATGTTGTTGTATCAAATGTGTGCATGTAGCCTATATTGGTTAGAATAGTGTGTGGGAATTTTTCTAGAATTGAATTTTATGTCACATTGTGTGTATTTCAATCTATTCAAACTCTGTCTGTCCCAGCTTTACCCAAAGCAAATATCTACATATTACTTCTACAAATCATCGATACTGGAGAGCTCTGCCATAACTTAAGTAAAACTGAATGGAAGCAAACTGAATTGAGTTAAAACACATTTTGGGACAGTTACTACAATCACAGTATGGTTAGAGGAGGAGACTGATATGAAGCAATAAGACACTAACTGGCTTTGAAGTTTGAAATATATAAGTTTAAAAGAAAACAAGCAAGTAAATAAAAAAAATGCTAGCAACCACAGGAAAATAATAGGTAAATACCATGATGATTAGTCTGCGACATTAGCTACCAGTGCTGTGAGAAATAGGAAGTAGGGACATTGGTGAAATTATGTAGCCATTTAGATGCAGTGGTGGTGCTTGGGGAGAGAGCTGAGCATAAGGGCCTGCCTGGCAGTACAAGGTCCTGAGTTTGATCCCTGATCCAAAAAAAAAAAAAAAAAAAGTAGATGCTGCTGTACTATGTTGCTCATGTTTTTGAAGGAGGTGTGGCACTTGTGACTCCTCTGAGGAAAACAGAGGATTGTGTCGAGCTGTCTGATGATCATACAATGAAACGAGTAATAATAGTGCCTCTCTAATGCTCAGTCACAATGCAGAGATTAGTAATTACTATCTTTAGGTTTGAATGGAAAAAGGGGCATAGAACATATAGAGAGCTAAATGCACACAAGGCAGATACAGGAGGATTAACTGCAGCCTCTACGGGCCCCAGCCCACCCTTAGCAGCCGATGATTACCTGCAGATGGTCAGCATTTGCTGATCCCAACAGATGCTAAAATGAAACGGAGCCCACTTGCATGTGGAGACTCAACCCTGGATTAGAGAAAATGAGCAAAAAAGGATAAACTGGAAGCAAAACTTTGTAAATAAGGAGGGGGAGAGGGATTCAATGGATGGGAGTGGATTTGGAAGAAGAGTTTCTAAGATTCAATATTCCTTTTATTTATTTATTTATTTATTTGAGAGAGAGAGAGAGAGAGAGAGAGAGAGAGAGGGGTGTGTGTGTGTGGCCAGCTCAGCCCACCAGGGGGCGGGGCTGGCTGGCATGTGGTGCTGGGGGATTGAACCGCGGTCCCTGATGCCTTGCCAAGCTTGTTCCAAGTAGGTGCTTTAGACCACTGAGCCATCTCTCCAGCCCTCAATATTCCTTATGAGAATTTGGTCAATATGTAGATCTAAATTGTACCAATAAACTTAACAAAAGAAAAACAAGGAAATAAAAACAGTCAGTGTACCTGAAAGGGCAAAAGAAAAATATGAAGAACATCATCTTTTCTTAAAAATTTTGTTTGAAAACGGTAGAAGAAAACTCATTAATGCTGGTTCTTTTTCCTCATCCAGATCAGAATAAAATAAGAGTTTCCATTGGGAGAATTATTTGTCTAGAAATAAACCCCAAAACTGAAAATTTCTGGACAGGAATTCCCTACTTTCATTCCATTTCACCCAATCTCACATTGGAGATCCACTAGTACTTGTAAGGTATTGAACACAGGCTCTCTGCGGGGTATATTTGAAGTTTCTTGTAACCTTCTTCTCAAGGTTTGTCTAAAGTTATTAACTTGAAATTTGCTCTATTATTCCAAAGATGTGTAACTGCCTCTAAAAAAGCATTTGGCATTGGAAAGCAAAACAAGCATAGCAGAACTTGAGAGTGGTAATAAAGAAGGAAAATACTTTTAAGGTTGTTGCAAATTTTAAACTAAATATGTG
>NW_004524582.1:7087168-7092168 GCF_000260255.1 Octodon degus | reverse complement strand
AATACCATTTTCCTGTAAATAATTGAAACTTACTCAAATTTATACCTGAATAATTGGCCACTGTATAAATATATCATGTTTTCTTCATTCACTTACTGTTGGGCATCTAGGGTTCTCCAATTGTTTGGAAATTGTGAATTACACTGTAAATTTACATATGTACTTGTTGCTGTTGTATAATGTGTTTTAATCTTTCAGGAAAGTGTCTAGAAATAGTATAATTGGGTCAAACACCCTTTGTATTTTAAGATTTTTGAGGGCTCTCCTAACTATTTTTTATAATAAATGAATAGTTTGCATACCTTCAAACAATATTGAAAAATTGTTTTTCCCACATCCAACTAGAATGTACTGTTTTTTGTGTTCTTGATAATACTAATTTTTATTGGTTGAATAGAGAATATTAGTACCTTTTTGTTTTGTATTTCCCTGATGGGTAAAGACTACCCCATTTTTTTTTTCATTTATGTAATTGGTACAGGGTCTCACTACACAGCTTGGACTTGTAGTGATCCTCCTGTTTTTAGCCTCCCCAGAGGTGGGATTATAGGTGTGCGCCACCACGCTCAAATTATTTGCAGGTTCAGTGTGGCCCATGGCCAGGGCCAGTGTGGCATGTGGGACCGAGGATTGCACCCTGGTCCCTGCACTTGCCACAGTAAGTGCTTAGTCCTCTTGGCTGTCTCTCCAGCCCTTGGTTTTATTTCTTATGACATAGGCGTTATACCTATACTTACCTATGCTTAGACTTTCAGTGGTTTCTCGATTTCATTTTTCAGTAGTTTCGTTGTTTCTCTTTTTAAATATATAGGTCTTTGATCCATTTTGATTTGATTTTTAGCACAAGGTGATAAGCACAATTTTAGTTTCTTCCTTCTGAACATGGTAGATGATTCTCTCAGCAACATTTGTTAAAGAGGTTATCCTTATTCCAGCATGTGTTTTTATCTACTTGGTTCAAGATGAGATGGTCAAATGCACATGCAGTTGTTGTTCTGCTTTTTATCTTTTCAGTTTACATGTTTCTTTTTGTGCCGATGCCATGCTGCTTTTGTAAGTATAGTTTCATAATTTAAACTAAAATCCAGGATTGTAATGATTCCTCCTTGTTCTTTTCGTTCAGTTTTTCTTTTGCTATTTGAATATCTTCAGGTTCCATGTAAATTTCAAGACTGTTTATTGTTTTCTATTTCTGTGAAGAATGTTATTATTATAGGAATTTTGTTTGTCAATCCCTTTATAAATATAGCTATCTTTATAATATTAATTCTGCCTGTCCATGAACAGGGAACATTGTCCCATTTTCTGCCACCTTTTTCAATCTTATTTAACATAGAATAATTTTCACTACAGAGACCTTGGCGTTCTTGGTTGAGTTATTTGAGGCATTTAATTTTTTTCCGAAACTATCATGAATCCTGATTTCCTTCTCTATGGATTTGTTACTGGTACACAGAAATAGTATCGATTTGTCAGCATTGACTTTATATTCTGAAATTTTGCCAATTTTTTTTGTTAAGTGTAAGAATCTCCTTATGGAGCTTTTTGAGCTATCTACATAATGTATGAAAACATCTGGATACAGGAATAATTCGATTTCTTTGTTTACAGTTTGTATCCCTTGTATTTCGTTCTCTTGCTTTATTTCTCTGCTCAGTTTCTGAGTACCAGCTGGAAGGAGAGTGCTGAGAGTGGGCATCCTCGACTTGATGTTACAGACAGTACTTTCAGTTTTCCTCTTTTGCTGTGATATTGACTGTGGGTCTGTCATACATGGCTTTCTGTCACTTTGAAGTTTCTTTTGTATCTACTTTCATCTAATTTGTCATCATGAAAGTATGCTGGATGTTTTCAATGGATTTTTCCTGCATCTATCTAAATAATATCTGATCATATTATTTACATCATTGGTTTTGTTCATAGGGAGATTGCAGTGATTCATATGTATGTGCTTGGCCATCTTTCCTTCAATGGGAAGAAGTCAATTTGGTCAAGATGTTTGAGTCTCTTAGTTATAGGTGAAATTTTGTTTGCAAGTACATAACTAAAGAGTATTATATCTCCATTCATCAATCAAACTGGCCTATAGCTTTTTTTTTGTTGAATTTTTGCCTAGTTTTTGTATCAGGGTTCTAATGATGGCTTCATAGATTAAGGTAGACAGTGTTCAGTTTTGATGTGTCATATTTGTTCAATAACTCAGTCCTTCTTCCAAAGTCTTCAATTTACTGCAATACAAATTTATAATAAAGTTTTTATAAGAATTGCTCGTGGATGCCTTCATGGCTTTATGAGTGTTAGAAATAATTGCATAACTCTTCCTACAGAAGTTCGGCATACAAATGCCAACACTGGTCCACACTCATACTGTGTCATGCTTGTGCAATCTCACACAGACCCTTTGTGTCCCTGATTGGTGATACTTCTGTACCGTGTGCTAAGCTAACAGTGTCTCAGATGCTCAGCATGCACCTGAGTTGCAGGAGACTCAATTTGTTATTCTAGCTTTCCTACTTTTTGTACTTCATCAGACTGCTGTCCTGTGTTGGGTGTAATTTGGTGGCCATGACCTGAAGAACCTATTCTGGGCTTATGTTGCCTAACATGGATATGTGTCATGAAGCGCCATGTGAATGTAGTTTCCTCTGTGTTTACTTGATGATTATATATTTTAAAACTGTTATGTCTGGGATTTATGTACATTTTTAGATAGCATTCTTTCAAATGCATGTCAACAAAACAATTTACACTATACTTTGAATTAAATGTTTTAAATTTGGATGAAATCTTTTTTTTTTTTTTGTGGTACCAGATATTGAACTCAAGACCCTGAGCTTGCCAGGCAAATGCTTATTCTACTGAGCTATCTCCCTCACCCTGAAATTCATTTTTAATTTTTTTAAGTGGGTCATTTTTTTGGAGGGTTTTTAATCTCTTGAGTTCTTTGTCTAGTGTTAGGCACAAAATATTTTATTTAGTGCATTAATTGTATAAGGTATATGATTTTTTACATTTCATAATTAAGTTTTAATGATTTTTTTTAGTTTATTTTCACACAAATTATGATAGTTACATTGGGTCCTTCTCCACTTCTCCTCCCTCCCTTCCTTCTTTGCTTTCTTATCTGCAGAGTTTATCCTTTCTTTACTGAATTATTTTTACCTCTTTTTCCACAAACTTCCAATGTATTTCATGCAATATTTTCTGTTTCAGTAATGTGTATCCTGCTCTAATATCCGTCACTTCTGTACTGTATCTAGATAACAAACATTAAAAATGGGAAGTATTATTCTTGCTAATTCATTTTTCTTTTGAATGTTGTATATGGTTAGATTTCTAAATTTCTGTGTAAAATTTTGTGATTATTTATTTCTTCCTACACTTTTTAGTTTTTATTTTTTAATTTTTTTCACATTAGGGATTTAAAGTTTAGCATATCAATGATTGATGGAAAATACCTGTTCCATGTTATGTCTAAGGCGTTTGATATTCAGACAGATAGTGATGTTAAGCTCAACTGTCCATGTTATGGGAAACAATATCCTTAAACTTCTCTTCTGGAGGGTTAACAGCTTAAGTTTCCAGAACAAAAAATTAGAGAAAAAGAAGGGTTACAAGGATAGCCAACATTTGGCCCTTCAAGCTCAGTGAGGACTCAGGACATACGAGAACCTGTACTGTAACATCCTGTAGCTCAGTGGTGTCCCAAATTTTCTGATTAAGGAAACTATAGAGCCACAGAGGAAAGTGATTAACACTCTAGAATGTGCCTAAGGAGAGTCACCTAGAGAGAAAACATTTTCTCAGGCTTTCACAGAGAGCACATTGTTCAAGTATTCTTTCTCTTAAAGAATTGTTCTATAAAATTTTCTCTTCATTTGAACCTTAGGTTGAACATATGTTAATTATCAGGATTTTAAGAAATTATTAAGCCTCAATATGCATTTAAGGAGACTTGACATCTTTCCTATGTTGACTGTCCCCTTGTGTGAAAATATTATATCTCTCCATTGACTTATGTCTTCTAATTTATTTTACCAAGAGCATATATATTTCCCTCCCAGCATTTATTTTTTATGCATTTCATTTTTAAAGTAATATCTTAAATGTAACACAAGTCTATAATTCCAGCACTCATAATGCTGGAGTATTGTTTAAGTGCAAGATGAGCCTGGTTCACAAAGTGAACTTAAGGCCATCCTGAACTGCACAGCGAGACTCTGTCTCAAAAACAACAGAAAAAAAAAAGAATTAAAAAAGTAATGCAAGTCATTTTCCATTTTTCTTGGCTTGTTTTCAAACAATACTTGTCCTTTTTTGAAAGACAGTGTGAGTAAACCAAAATGAGCAAGTGTTGTATCTGCAAGAGCAATAAATAACAATTGTCTTTTTCCACCTTTGATTGTAGAAATTCATAAAATATTCTAGTTATTTTGTGTTTATGCATTAAACTCCTATCACTTGAGACAAACTGGATGTATGCACTTGCATTTTTAGATCCAAATATGGACAAACAAGGTTTAGTGAAGGAAATAGGAAGATTAGAGGAAGAAATTAGAAACTGAAAAAAAAATGAAATGGCATCAAGATAGGAAATTGCAATTTGTATATCATTACAGCTGTGGAAGTCAAAAGTGTTTGAAGCACTGGACAGAGAGGTTAAGAAAGCACATTAAAAGGTGGCTAAAGTTTAAAGGATATTAAACTGCGTAATACTTATAAATTGAAGACTACTTTTGGTAGAAATATGAATATTTCTCACTCAGTCTGTTTCAGTCTTCTGTACTGAAAATCAAGTAACTTCAAGAATTATGTAAACTTCTCATGATTACCTCTCCCTTCCTGCCTTTGATTCTCAGCAGATTTCCAGTTGTTCTTTCAAGAATATATGTTAAATGTACCTATCTTTCAATGGAAACTTATTAAAAGAAATTCTCAAATATATATCAAGTAAAGACATATGTACAAAATAGTACAAAAACACTCAATAAATTTATCAT
>NW_004524582.1:7077205-7087068 GCF_000260255.1 Octodon degus | reverse complement strand
ATTTATTTATTATGTATTTAAGTACAGGGTCTAGAGGGTCTCACTACATAGATCCAACTCATAGGGATCCTTCTGTTTTCAGCCTCCCAAGTGCTGGATTACAGGCATGCACCACCATGACCTATCTCAGTTGCTGTCTCAGCGCCTCCCAGGGACAGGGTCAGCACGGCACCCCCTGGTCCCTCCGCCTGCCTAAGCAGGTGCTTTAGTCTGCTGAGTTATCTGGCCAGCCTCTCTCCCAGATTACTTTGATGCCAGATCAAGAAAAACAATAGTTCACTTATAACTATTTATCTCTAAGATTTACTATGTATTTAAATTTCACTAAAATTAACTATCAAATATAAAAAAGGAACGTTTAATTAATATACAGGTTCACTATTTATTTAAAAGACTCTTTGTAAATTCTCCTTTCAAATAAATTCACAAAATCATTCTAGTATGACTATATAGTTCAAGAAAATGATATGCGGATATTTAATAATAATACATAGTTAACTGTTTATCCTATGAACTCTTCACACTCAGATTCATACTACCTTGAATGAAAATACAAATATAGATCTGCAATGTATATGTATAGATTTGCTCATCATTCCCTAAGAAATAAAATACAATAACTCTTTGCCTGGTGTTTACATAATCTTAGTATTGAATTTCAACTGCTAAATTTCGTTATCATCTTGATTGACTTGAGATACAGACATGGTATTAATAAAGCATGTTTCTGAGCATCCGTGAGGAATCCTGGCATTAGAGCCAACATCTGGTCGCTTGTCTCCTCTATTTTTCTGTAATTCCACTATACCACTTCCTGACCTCCCTGATCCTAGCAGTTCTGCTTCACCAAGCCCTTCTGCAATGATGCTGTTACCTTGAAGGTAGTCGACTATGGACTGCATCCTCTGAAAGAAGAATCCAACCTAAACACGGGGTGTCAGGCACTTTGTACCAGCAATGGGAATGTTGATGTATAGACAAGCAAATTTTGAGCTTTTGAGGTCAAATTCAAGACCTCTCATGAGCCACGGGGGAAAAAAGATTTGCCAAAGAGATATAGTCCAACTTATTAAATTAATCCTAAATGATTTACAATATGAAGAATGGTTATATAAATATTCTACCATCCTACACAAGGGAAATCAGCATTCATGTCTTGTAGTACCTGCAGTAGGCTCTGAAACCAGTTCTTCAGATTCCAGAGACAACTGTTTGCTTTATTCATTTTGGTGATAAAATAAGTTATCTTTAAAAACTTTACCTTCACATATTGAAATTACATTCTAGGTTCATATGTTCTGCATTTAAAAAGACAAATCAATCAAAGTCACTTAAGATATTATTATTCCCTGTCATCTAAGCTCCCCTATAAATGTTACCCTGACTTGACATGTTGGCTGAATTATTTTATTTTATACATTGAACCATACATTTTATGCTTATAATGCACTACAAATCGCATGCACTCCCTCAGCTGTCCTATGTTTTGCCAAATACTCCATTTAACCGATGAGCCAAAGTGCACTGCAACTGATGAACTGCAAGTTTCTTCAATATATTTCTGGTAAAATCTGAGTCAGCCGGAAGCACCCACTGGAGTGCAAGAATTAACATGACATAATGCTGAGTGCAGCCTCTTGTGAGTTAAGAATCTGGAGAGCAACAGTGAGTCCTGGGAACAACATAACCCCCTGAGAATTAGCAAATTAGAGACCCCAGGCTACCTTTTGGACAGCCTTTCCACATTGATCCGTGGTGTATGGGGGAAATACGTAGGTGTACATTGGTCAGCTTACATACACATATGTTTAATCTTTATTAGACTAGAGAGATGAAACAAACTACAAGATCTTTCTACATAATTTGAGCATCTCTCTGAAGCAGGAGACACACATTATTTTGTTTTTAAATATATTCTACCCACACTGAGCTATGAATAATTTAAGCTCACTTATTGCCATCTGATTTTACTTCACATGAGTGATATGTATTTTCTTTGTGTGCTTTTAAAATATTCTCCTTCTGAAAACTTATAAAGTCCCTTGGTTATCCTTGATCTCATAAACTTATTATTTTATTCTGGAAAAGTAATTATTTCAAATTCACTTTGGACTAGCTATATGAAAACAAATTTAAGGTCAGGTTTAAATGTACAACATTCAACTTATTTAAAATAATTTGGACAAAACAGTTTCATCTTGAAGACATAATATTTCTACAGATCCTGCTGCTGCTTTATAGATTAAATAAAAGCCATGTTTCTAAAAATGTGTTGCACAGAGTAAAAGAAGATTGAAATATTAGTTATGATAAAATCATTGTATTTTTATAAACATTATATCATTATTGTAACTGTCAATTTTTTTGCTCTTAGCAACTACAATAAGTTTTTAAATATCATAAATGTGTACATATATTTATTATATCTGAAGGACTAGAAATGTGCTTATGTCCTAGAGAAGAACATAACACTGGTTTGTGTCTTAAATGCTTCCAGGCAACTAGATTTATATCTAGAAACAAAAGAGCAGATTAAAAAATTTAAATTATTATAAATAAGACACGATATTGAGAAACCAAATGATTCTATTACTCAGATAATCTGCCATTATCAAGAATATTGTCTCAGAACATGCAGAATATTTCAGTGAACTAAGCATCTGCTTAGGCCAGCACAGGGCAGGGACCAAGGCTCGATGCCTAGAACCATATGCCACGCTGGCTCCGGTGCTGGGCACACTGAGCAGCCACCAAGACTGGGCATGGTGGCACACGTCTGTAATCCCAGCACTTTGGAGACTGAAAACGGGGATCACTGTGAGTCCAAGCTGCATAGTGAGACCCTGTACCCAGTACGTGCACCAAAAAAGAATTAGTAGTTTCAATATATAACAATTATTATTTAATATCACTTATTATGTTCTACTGATAAGTATTATTCATTTTGAAAAACTATTAAATTTAATATTATATCAACAAGTAAGTATTAAAAGCACATAAAAAATTTTCTTTTATAGTATTTCTAAAGGTGTACATTCTATTTCCATATAATAAGAACAGGAAAAACTTTAGACATAGTGAAATCTGCAATTTGAACAAATCTAACTTTCTATAGTTATGTTCCTTTTTAAAAGTATTAGAAAAAGACATTTACAAATCACTCTGTCATTAGGGTGCACTTGAAATGTCAAAAAACATCTTTGTTAAAATTTGAAAAATGGCAATCTTTACAACATTACCCTAGAAGAAGAGTTTTGGTTTTTTTATGGATTTTGTACAGGGTCAAACTACACTTGGACTCGTAGTGATCCTCCTGTTTTTAGCCTCTCCAGTGCCGGGATTACTTCTGTGTGCCCCCACACCTGGACTTGGTGGCTGGCTCAGCACACCCAAGGGTGGACTGGTAGCATGTGGTGCTGGGGCATTGAGCCCAATGTCTTGTGCTTGCATAAGCAGGTGCTTAGTCTGAGAGCTATCTTGCTGGCCTTATGATTACCTTTTCTTTGCAGGCTTTTTGTACAATTAGGAATATCCATTTATTGATTCATCTGTGAACTTTCTTTTCTAAATACATCAGCACTGTTAGGGTGTTTTGAAGGTGCTAATCACCCTACTTAGTGCTAAAAGTTAATAGGGACTCAAAAATATACATTTTATAAACACAAGTATGTAAAAAGCTGCCATTTATTGCATATTCTTGTCCAATCCACTAGTCCTGAACTTTTACCAAAAAAAATTACTCCAGAGAGCTGCAGATCCCAAAGGTCTATAACTAGTGAAGTGCACTGAGGATAATTTAGCATATACAGATTTTCTTGTTCACATAGCTGAACATTTGCCAAATAAGATTCAAGGCTGTTCACTATCTAGTCATATGATACTATTTTTCTCCTTTAAATTGAAAGAGCTGATTACCACCTCACTATGACATGTCTGCTTTTATAAAGTGGAAGTTCTTTTAGGAACTTCACTGCTATACTTGACAGTAAATAAGAAACAATTAGAATAAAGAATTTAGGATTAATATTAATGAGAGTGATGTGCTTACAACTTAGTCTTACTCACTTGTGCTTTCTATGGTCATATTTTGATGGAAAAAAGCCAGAGAGATAAGCAATTGCTCCCTGGGAAGGACAACTCTTACTGTCCTTTATCATGTTGTGTATTTGAGATAAAGGCTATATATTAGATTAATGGTATGTACTCCACTTGCCTGTGAGCTAATGTTATGGTTTGTGTCTAGCTGTTTCTCATAAGCCTCATGTAAGTGATGGGGCAGATGCAGCTGGAAGAGCAATGGGAGGCTTGAAGGGCAAGGCCAGAGGACCTGGGCAGGGCCCAAGAGGTGGGGCCAGAGAGGCACAAACTGTTAAACTGGCTAGCCTGTTCTTTCTCAGAGATGTGGAGAGGGTCATCTTGGACACGGCAACCTCCCAGCTTCTCCTCCAGTGTCTTGAAACCCCCAGTAACTGTGAGCTGAATAAACCTTTTCTTCCCTCATTTTGAGTGTCGGGTATTTATCCCAGCAATGAGAGAAGAGTAACTGATACAGAATTTGGTACCAGAAGTGGGGTCATTGCTGTGGCTCATCCTGACCATGTGGATTACCAGTTTTTGGGATTGACTGATGGGAAGAGATAGGAAATGTTTAGAGATGTCGCCTACAAGAGAAGTCCTGGAATAGCCTCGGCTGTTCTATAGGGGAGATTCTGGTCAGAGCTCAGACCAAAAGACTGGTAGAAAGTCAATCTGTAAATTCCAAGACGGGGAGGTTTCTGCTAGGAAGGACTGTATTCGTTGTTGGACCAGATCATTTGTGTTTTGGCTTGACAGAAAGTTTGTGTGAATTTTGCCCATGTCCAGAGACTTTGCCTGAAGCAGATTAAACGTAGAGGACTGATTAATCTTTCAAAGAAAATCTCAAAACAGTCAAATATTGGGGCAGTTACATGGTTTTTCTTCTGAGCTCTTTGCCAGATTTATATTGAGAGTGAAGAAGAAAGAGCCCAGAAGAATGATTTAAAATGCTGTGAGTTTGGCCAGAAAGGAAGCTCTCATAAAGCCGTGGAATGCAAAGATAGAGCTGAGATTGCCATTGCCCAGGAGGAACAGGACAGTAAAAAAGATGTCCTGAGGGTATCACAGGAGATGGCAGCTTCTCACCCTTTGCAGCCTCAGAATCACAAGGGTGAGAGTCTTTGCTTTCAGGACAGAGCCGCAGAGCCCCATGTTCCACAATGGAGGTGGTGGCCACACTGGGTTCCAGAATGGAGGTGGCAGCTACACCAGATTACAGAATGGTGCCAGCACAGAGAATTTGTTTCTCTAAATCAGGGTTAGAGTTCTCAGTGATCCAGGCACTCAACCCCTACTGCCAAGAGAGAAGAAAGCCTGGCTACTGCTCCAGCTGGCAGGAGACCTTGGCATCATCCATGTGATGTTGGTTTTAGGTGAAGGCAGAATGCAGGGGTTCTGAGGTTAAGATTGCTTCCACCTTGATTTCAGAAGAAGGCCTAGGAGGTCAGGCAGTGTGCCCTTGAGAGGGCAATGTGTGAAGCTATGAGTGAGAACCCTATCCAGTGGAAACCCCAGAAATTTGGAAAAGCAAGGAACGTGAATCATCTAAAGGAAACTGTGAAGAGGGAGCAAAGCCAGCCTAAAAGAGAAGCCATGGGAGCTACAACCACCAGAAGTCTCATAGGGGTGGAGCCACATGGAGCTTACAATTTGCCACAGATTGCTTCAAATGTTTCAAATGGTACTATAGGACTTAATATTTGCCCTGCTGGATTTTGGACTTGTTTTTGCCCTAGTGGTTTGTATCCTTCTGTGTGTACCATTTGGAATGGCAATGTTTATCTTATGCCTTTGAATGTTGGATGTATTTAACTTTTTGTTTGTACAGGGGCTCACAGTTGAGAGTTTGTCTTGAATCTTGGAGGAGACTTGGGACTTGGACTATTCAACAATGCTGAAACTGTTGGGACTTTGGCATGTCTTAGAGATGGACTAAAATGCCTTTTAGACAAAAGGAGATTCATGAGACTTTAGGGCTCCAGGGGAAGAATGCTATTGTTTGTGTCTAGTTGTCCACCTTAAGTCTCATGTAAGTGATGGGGATGATGCTGCTAGAGGAGCAAAGAATGCCTTGAGGGGAAGGACCAGAGGACCAAGGTGGGGCCTGAGAGGCGGGGCCAGAGAAGCATGAATCATTAAACTGGCTAGCTGTGCTTTTCAGAGATGTGGAGAGAGTCATCCTGGACACAGTAGCACCACGTGTTCTCCTCCAGAGTCTTGAAACCTCCAGTAACTGCAAGCTAAATAAATCTTTCCTTCTCTCATTCTGAGTGCCGGATATTTGTCCCAGCAATGAGAGAAGAGTAACTAATGCAGCTTCTGAGCAACATATTCAAAAGGGTATTGAACCAGAAGCATCTAAGCTAGCTGATAATTTAAAATTCATTTACAAATAAAATAACCAATCATTATGCCTATATTGTGTTATTGTAACATTTCCTACACTATGAAGCTAAAGGGGCAAAGATTGATAGGAAGACACTACAAAAGCACCATTTTCACATTTATTTATCTCCTGTGACAACTTAAGTTCAACTTGATACAATGGAAGCTTATCTCTCGGTTCCCTGGAGCTGGTAAAGTGATTCATTTGCTGATTTCTTTTCTTTCTTCCTTTTTTTTTCCCATAACTGGGGATTGAACTCAGGCCCTTGCACTTGCCAGGGAAGCGCTTATTCCACTGAGCCATCTCCCCAGCCCCCATTTGCTGATTTCTAATACCTTACTTTTATATTAGTATTGTAGGCCACTGAACTCTTTGCAAATTTAACTTCAGGAGAGAGGCTGTTGCTCATCTTTCTACCTCATCCTACGAATCTGCCTAAGGAGTCAACATTCACTTTAAGAACATGATTATCTTCAGTTTTGTTTATATACTAAAGATAGGTCATTTTGAAAAGCAGTATTTTGCATTCTAATTTGGGAAAGGCTACCCTGGTGTAAGCATTATTTGTCTTCAGAAAAGTCACAAATTGGCTCTTTCATTCAAGTACTGAGCATTGCTACAAAAATATCTTGCAAAGATGGAGTTTAAATTTATTATTTGGAACTAAATCAAAACATCAATAGCCATCCTCCAATAAGAAAAATGTTTCAACTGCCTATATCACAGTATCAAATAATATGACTCAAGAGTATACATTTCATATAATTACTTTTTGCACATATAAATGAGTGAATGCTAGCTCATGGTAGTTAAAATGATCTTTTGGGAAACTATTTAAATGAAGAATATTTTACATTAAAAACTTTATAAGCAGATTTTTATGCATTAATGAATGTAGGTGATCACTTTCTTATACATTTTCCTGTTTCTTATGTAGATAGTCTGTGTATTTAAACAATACATTAAATATTCAACACAATAAACATTTATATGCAAATTCATTATGAATACATAAATGTGCATATGTATTTGAAGTTTTCAGAAAAATTAGTCTTTGTGGTTAACATAGGCCTTCATTAGTATGAAATTTTTGTACTCATTTTACTTCAGTGAAAATAAACTTTGTTTTATAATAAAGGAAAAGTGGAGAAGATAATACTTTTTTATTAAATAAATGTGACAAAATAGTGATATAGGAGCAAGACTCCAGAAGTTGGTATAGGGAGATTATGAATAAATTCCTGCTGAACAAAGGACGTTTCTTTCTGCTTTAGGCAGTTAATTCACCTCTGTGAATCTGTTCACTGCCTTGAGTCCTGGTGATACGCACCATCTTCTCCATTTGCCTGAGCAATCCACTTTCCGGCCCCATCACCCATTCTGGGCCTCTGGGCATTGACATTTATGGAATGATCCAATCAATGAACTAATCAATAAAGTTGGCCTTTTAACTTTCAACTGGATTCAGAGAAAAGTGGTCAACAGCGGGTGGGTAACAGAAGCGTAGTTGGTATTCCTTTGGCTCTTGCAGTGCCAGGGTGAAACCTGACACTGCTGACTTTTTCTCGAGATGTCCTTTCCTACAGCTCCAAGACCTGCTGGGTACTGCTGACTTCCAGGCCAATAGGTCACAATGACCTAGATTCCGCAGCATGCCCTGAGCACTTTGCTCAAAGCCAAGCTTGTCCATATGTCTGATCCCTTTATTAAAGTAGTATCATTTTTCTTCACTGAGTATGTGGTTACTCTCTGGACCCAAACTCACATGGACATTCAGTGAAATATTAGCAACACATGGTTGTTGTGTGGACTTATTGCTACATAGATATGAAAATGGATAAGAGGGATAACATGCTAAATAAAATCAACTGAATACCTAAATCGCATTTCTCAGAATCCGGATTCTCAACGTCATCCTGACTATTCTGCTGCAGATTTATAAACATAGTTTTCCTGTTCTCAAGTGATAGTTCTATTCTGAGGATTTTGGTTCCTGCTTTGTCAGATTTCTCAGTGTCCACAGCTACACCAAATTGTCATAAGGGACATGAGGGCACTTCATTCAGTCTTCTGCTTTAGCAAAGGTCTTCTTCCCAACACATAGGTTTTTAATTCACTCTTTCTCAAATTTGCAGATACTGATATGTGACTTTTATGAGACTTATATGAGACATTGTTACAAAAGTAACAATGGGTATTGTTAAAGAAAGAGAAATCCACATTGCTGACAAGATGACAATGCTTTAGTTGCTAAACAACAAGGAAAACAGTAATTTGCAAATGGCTATGAATTCTAGACATTTGTTTACAGGGCAAAGAAAGCTCATGTTATTCAGTGCACAGGAGGTAGTCAATTACAAAAGAAAAATGGTGCTTCCTGGCATTTTATACTTTGAGGTCACTTGACTAGCTCTAAGTGCCGAGTGTCATTTAGTTTTAAACACCAGTGTAACAGAGAACATGCTCCTCCATCAGTCTGCAGGTAATATGGCAGAAAAGGCAAAAAGATAATTTGGCAGACAGGTTCTGGAAATAGCAGTTTCAGACATTAGTGTAGAATAATTTTATGTATTTTAAATATTATCACGCTTATATTTCTAATATCTTATTCGATCTCAATCTACTGTCTTTCCAAAGATAGGGTTTGAAAATTGATTTTCTGAATTTTTACTCCATATTCATAGGGCATATTGTTGGGTAATATGTCTGATGATGTTTGGGTTTATTATCTAGATTTTCTTGGTCTCACAGAATGAAGTGAAGCATCTGTGCGTGAATTCTCATCCTCTTCTGAAGGAATTTTTCTATTATTTTAAAAATGTGTTATTTACAAATTTTCAGAACTCAATTGCAAGACTGTTTCAACACTGCATATTTTATATATTATCAACAGTGATCGTATTGAAAAGTTTTATTCTATATTTAAAAATATTTTCTAAGTTTTAATTAATTGTTTTTTAAATTAGGGTAGAAAAGATTGTTTGACAGAAAGAAAATTGTAACATTAAAACCATATATAAGGAAAAAAAGAAAAAACCATATATAAGGAAAAAACTGCAGCTATAGGACACAAAACTTAATCTTGTTACAATGTCCCCACTCACCCTTTCAGGAAACTCACTTCCTAAGTATTACTAATGCTGTTAGAAATTGGGTCTATGCTTTTCACGTATAGATTGTGTCTGTACCTATTGTTCTTTGTCCTCAGAAGTACATAATTAAATACACAAACTAACCCATGTTCAAGCACATGTAAATGGTTTCCGTTGTTATAGTCAAGTATAATAGTACCCTGAAAGACAGAAAGATAACACATCCTCAGAAAACCCCACGAACACATAAAACTTCAACCCCAAACCTTACAAAGTCTCCTCTCAATAACAGCACTTTAATTTCCCTG
>NW_004524582.1:7073878-7075200 GCF_000260255.1 Octodon degus | reverse complement strand
ACATTTCAATTTTTTTTTCTCCTTTCTTCCACCTCACTTTTATTTTTCCAGCACCAGATTAATTTACTTATCTCTCAAAGATAACTATAGCTTATAAAGTTAATTATCATATGTCCAGATGAAAAACAGACAAATAGGCCAAAGTACACAGAGAGTATGTAAGACAATTGCGCTAAATCAAGGTGTATTTTTAGATATGTGGTTTGTGCTGGATTACAATAGCCTTTCTCCCCTTTTTTTTCCTGAAATTTGAATTGCATTTCCTATTCAGTTTGTTTAAACCTAGTTCTATTACAATAAGAACATGGGTGATTTTGCTCAGATTGCGACTTCTTTGTTTACCACCACACTGAAATGTGTAGTGGGAGGGATGCACACCCATGGCCTTCTGAACAGCTGCAGGAAGGAACTCTCTAATGGTGTGGGTAAGTACATGGCAACAATGGCTTCTTTTACAATGTAACACATTCTTATGCATAGAGCATGCTAATGTTAGTAGAAGGAAGATCATTTATTAAAATATCAAAATTATAATTTTCTTTGTTTTCAATCTGTTTACCAAAGGTTTGTGAATGAAACCCAGTTGGCATATAAATATTTAACTTTGGTGAATTATTTTGTCAACTTAAGGCCCAATTAATATTATATCCTTTAATATTTCAATCTTTTCAATAGCAGTGACTCTAAAAATTTCAAATAATAGAATAATAAGACATAATATTTATATAATCTAGTGGATACTGTGCTTGCCTTCAGAGGACAATATTCCAGAATTTGAGAACATTTTACGAAGCATCATTCCTAAGGATGAAATTATTTTTATTTAAAAAGTGTAAATAGGGCTGACAAGATAGCAGAGTGGTCTAAGGCACCTGCTCAGGTAGCTTAGGCAAGCACAGGGACCTCAGTTCGATCCCCAGCACCACATGTTGTGCCAGCCCTGCCCTCAGGGTGGATTGAGCAGGACACACACACACACACACACACACACACACACACACGTATTAGTTGAAATATTTTCTATTAATTGTTAAAGGATATGCATTGTCCAATCCAATCTGTATTAATATAATTCAATTTCATATTAACAATGAATATATTAACCCAAAACTCATATCTTTTTATATTTCTACCACTAGAGCACTGATATTCAGTCACAAAAAGGAAAGATAAAAGGTTTCTAATGTTTAATTTATACTGAGGCACTGTGAACAACTGTGCCATAGGACTGTTTCCAGAACTCTGTGAGGCCAGGATGCTAAATATGTTTTGATCTACTCCTAAGAAGGATCACATTTAAAAGATATGTATGTTAGAGCTGG
>NW_004524582.1:7058976-7070628 GCF_000260255.1 Octodon degus | reverse complement strand
AATTTTTATAGGACAATTACTTTGCATTCACAGATTTGAAAGACATATAAAATAGGACAGAATGCTGTAGTCATGTACTTTGTACAAATACTCTTGATCATAAGCTTATCAATTTATGGCTTTGTACTACTGTATTCTTATTCAAACCATATTTCACTAAGTTTATACAGAAAATTAAATGTGTCAAATAAATTGTTGAAAAATTACATAAATTTTAATATCCACTAATACAAGATATTAGTGGAAATTATTAAATAAAATTTGTTTTACTTTGTATTTCTTTTTTCTTTTTGTGGTACTGGGGAATCAAACTCAGGACCTTGCTCTTGCCAGGCAGGTGCTTATGCTGCTGAGCTGTATCCCTTGCCCTTAGTTTGTATTTAATTTCATAAAATCTGGGAGATAGTAAGCAACAGTATTTTAAAACTGAGTAGAAATGGTACCTACACTGGTTCCATGTCAAATAAGCTTTCAACTTTAGTAGTTAGTTTAGTAGTTTTATTAAGTTAATAAATAATAATAAGCAGCTTTATATAATTTTTATTACTTGTATGAGTATCAAATAATGGTGGTTTTTCAAAGCGTTAACCCAATTTTGTCATCATGCCATGTGGTCGATTTCTAACTGGTGGGCAACTTATTAAACCCAGCTGAATTAAGCAAGTGTGCTGCTGGGTGCAGGAGGCCAACCTGAGGATTGTTTCCAGCAGCATGAAGGCAGACCAAGAGAAGCTGTCAAAATGCTGATAGGGATGCCATTTGGAGAAGCAGTTGGAGCTGTTGAAAGCTGCTAGTTCTCTGTGGCTGTTCTGCTGGAGGACCTTGTCACGCTGGCTTTCTTGATGAACTTTAGAGGAACTTTGGTCCTCATCTTGAGCATTGTGTCCTGGCTCCAAGTTTAGGGGGCTGGTGAGATGGTACACTGCTCAGTCTCATGGAGAAGCTTGTCGTATCGGCTTTCCTAATGAGAACTCAGCTTTCCTCATTGCTGTAGGCACTCAGGACCTCACTGCTGCTGAGGATACCTTGTTAATTTTAGGGAAGCTCTGGTGCTTAACTTGAGCATTGCTGCCTAGCTCCAGTGCAGATCCCTCAGCTTGCTAGCACACATCCTTCATCCCACTGACATAAACCTCCTAGCTTCCATCATGCTCTTTGGGCCTCTCCAGCACAGATCAGTGAAGTGGACCTGAATGAGACTTTGTTGTGGGCTCTAGGCCTACAGTTGGACTTGTGGGAGGCATTGCTATGAGCTCTAGACTTTTAGCTGGACTCATGCAGGATATTAGCATTTAGGGGCTCAGTGGAGTCTTTAGTGTGTGGACAGATTTCCTGTACTTCTCGTATGTGATTCTTGGATGACTCATTATAAAATACTATTATAAAATGTGTCCTTCATTATAGTGTTCCCCTTGCAAAATCCCCAATCATGACATGCCACTTACCTAATCCTGGTATTACAATTTAGTGAAAAATATATTTTCCCATGATCTTTATAGCTCTTCAGTGCCCTTTCAGGGATTTCATTTCCTGTCAAGCTTTCAACATTTATACACATGCTTGTGTCTCTCAAATTAATAACAGTACCAACTACATAAATACTCTTCAATTGCAAAATTTGTAAAGCAGAAGTTACTGTCTTTACCACTACTATTCTAACACAGTATTAGTTAATGATTTCAATAACCATTAAATTATTCAAGTGAGAAATCTGAGGCTCTTACTAGACTCCATCCTCTTCTGTACTCTAAAATCCAATTAACTAGTGTACCCTAAATATAATAAACTATTTTTCATACCTGTTTCTCCATTTCAGTCCAGCTACCACAAAGAAAACTAATTTGTTGCTAGGAATCTCAATCTTCTGCACAAACATCATAGCCTCCTGTCTGAATTCCACCTATGATTACACTATTAAGTATTTTATAATCTGTCAATGGTTAGCCATCAACCACACAGATACATTAAACTATCAATGTTACATTGATTCTCAATGAATCAGGAGTTTCTGTTTTGAACTACACTAAGCTTCATATATATATACTGTGCAGTGATCCTCCTGTTTTCAGCCTCCCCAGTGTTGTGATTACAGGCATGGACCACCATGCCTGGTCTCCATGGCCAGCTCAGTGGGCCCAGGATAAGGGCCAGTTTGGCATGTTGTTCAGGGGATTGAATCCTGGTCCCTGTGCTTGCCTAAGCAGGTCCTTAGTCCACAGAGCTATTTCACTAGCTCTACTTGTATGTTAATATTCCAAAAGACAAGTATATATAAAAATATTCTTTTCAAGAATAAAAAAATTTATATCTTAAAAATTGCATTCAACTATATTAGCAGGTTAATTATCTATTTTCTACTGGAATTTTACATATCTTTATGACTTGAAATTTTTTGCAAATGTTCTAATTACATATGAAGATACATCATAAGTCATTTGCTGCTTACATTATTCAGATTTTATATTGACTCTTCAATCCCCAAATTTCTTCCTGATTTTCCTACAGTTCTGCACATTATTTTTTACCCTTGTTTCCACTTTGTTTGACCTGCTGAACTTGTCATATGCTTTCTCTTGCGTACATGTTCTGGATTAGTTTATTTCCTCTCTGAAGAGCAATCCCCATTTCCACTATTGGTTTCATTGAGACCTAGTCCATCTCATTATGTAATAGTTCATTATTATTGAAGGAGTTTTCTCACTTGATGAAACCACTTTGACTGCTCGAAGTGCATCTGGAAGACTATAATACAATGTCCCCCACTCTGCACACAGCTCCTACACCAGATGATCAGTGCCTTGAGCACAACACTCATCTTTTTCCCCTTTATAACCAATATCTAGCACAACGTTGCCCATGAAGTCAATGTTCACTAATTTACAGAACTAATCAACATGTACTGCACTAGAAAATGAGAATCATGGTATGTCATGCTTATATATTATTGCTTTACCTTTCTAAGAAATACCAAAGAAGATTACCAATCGTATATGAAACTCACTGGTCTATAATGATTATAATACGCTTTCTTGCTCTTTTAGAAACTATGGCATTGTACATCCGCAGGCTACTGATGCATTAACGGTTGCTTTCAAAGTGCATTTTCCTTGTTTGGATTCTGTGGACTAATGTACAATTTACAATTAAAGTAAATAATTTATAGAAAAGTCTTAAGGAAGGCCACATGCTCAAATAGTTCCTCTAGGAGTCTTTCCACTGTGTACGCATGATTGTCAGTCCTTTAACTACAAAAACATTCACATTCAGGATAATTGTTGTATTTTGAATGTAAGTATGTAAATGCCACTTGTCACAAGTTTAAGTTATAACTGTCATCCATTCATTTTGATTCCATTTCTTAAATGCAATTCACCCATAGTTTTCTTGATAGGAAATGTGTTTATCTCTTTTAATATGTTCTTTCAAATCAATCATTGTCTCCACAGCTTGTTAATTTATTCATATACCGTGCAATTATTTGTTAGGTGTCTATAATGGGTTAGCCCTGCACATAATATGTGGAATAACTTAGGAAATAAGACGGTCATACTCCCACCCTGAAAGATTTTACATTAAGGGCAGATAAGAAGTAAAGATTAACATAGTGAAGAATTCTATGGTAATAAAGTCACCTGAAATGCACAGTATTGTAAAAAAGATTGAAAAATGTGTGTTTTTAGTATCATAATGGAGCAAGTTGTAAACTGAGTAAACAAATAGGGTGAGATCTTAAGGAGAAGATGGTATCTCTCCCCAAATTTTAGAGTGACGATAATATCAGGAAAAAAAATCTGGCCTAGTATGGACATGGAGCCAGAAAGAACCAGAGCACATGTTCTAAAGCAGGAGAATACCTCAGTTTTGGAAGCCCCACAGAGAGAGATGAGATTAATTAGAGATCAGAGAGGCAAAAAGGATCAAAAGAAAGAAAAGGACATAAACTTTTCAAGGGGTTAGGTGATTCCTTTGAGATTTAGAGAGATTTACTAAAAGTTGTGAATACATAAGCTTAAAGTTTGAGTCACTAAGTTAAACTTAGACTCTCTAGTGTCTGTATGGGTGTAGACTGTAATTCTGTTCAGGAGTATGGGCATCTCAAACCAGGATGGGTACAACTGAAAATTTAAAATATGGAGCTGACCACTCTCTGCAATAGGGAAATTGTGAACAAACTACGTTGTCTAGGAATATGAGAAATTTTGTTTGGAATATTTGAATGAACTGATTATTGAGATCCTAAGACAGTTTGATATGAGGAAACTGTAGCATCAAAGGGCATTGCCAGAGGATAGAGAAGTTGTTGAAAAAATTATTGCTAACACTTTGTCCACTGCATCATCTTTACTGTGGAATTCTAGACTTACGAATCTAAGAATACTAAATATTGTATTTATTTATTTATTTATTGTATTTTTAACGAAAGGTCTACAGGGTGTTCAGGGTCTCATTACTAGATTGGACTCATAGTGATCCTCCTGTTTACAGCCTCCCAAGTGCTGGTATTACAAGCATGCGCCACCATGACCAGTCTCAATTGCCTTCTCAACGTGCCCCGGGGGTGGAACTGGCGCCGCAGGCAAGGGGAAAGAATACTAAATAAATTTGCTTTTCATCTACATTCCACTATAGATTCCTCCTGGAAGATCAGATTTTCCCCAAAACGAAGCTAATATTGGAAAAGTAGACTAAAAACAATCAGCTAACTTGTTTCTTCAAAAATAGAAAATTTGTTTTAAAATGATTTAATGTTTCTTTCTCTAGAAGTAATAGCAACTAATAGTAAAATGTTCACCGTATTTCCATATCTTGTTTCTGTAGAAAAATATCAACTTTATAAAAGTAAGTTGCATGCATATTAAAATCTGTAATACAGTCATATGTTCTGTATCTATTTATATATGAATATGTATATATGTATATATAATTATATATATAATTACATATATGCATGTGTAATTGCATGTATATATATATGTTTGTTCAAACATAAGTATTCATGTGTAATAGATGAAAATATTAGTAATTATTTCCCATAATCCCAAGGTTTACCTATCCTGATTATTTAGAGAAAGGAATATGCAGAGTTGTTAGTTCATTAACAAATTTCTCTGGAAATCTAGTACTTTTAATGTCACAAAGGCAATTTGATTGTTGACTTACATGAAAATAGTGACAGTTATTTAGCTTAGTTTTTATCAAGTTAAATAGTTAAAGTTTATTGAGCAAGACAACGTACATATCAACATGCCCTAAGAACCTCTTATTCCTATAGTAGAAATGATCCATTATGATGTAATTATCAAGTCAATCAAAACATAGACCTACCGTTAGTATGTTCAAAATATGACACTTAGCTATATCTCTGACATTAGAGAATAATTCATTAGTAACTCTTCAGATTTAGTTATTAAAGAAAACTTAACAGAGCTACATGGTTATGATATTAAAGAGTCAGGGTTGGGAATAGGGGAATGTAAATGGGACAGTTTGAAACCTTAAATTCTATGATAATAGAGAAGACGGAAATGATATAAAAGATTTTATTTTGGAGAGTAGAAGAATATCTATAGAACTGGGTAGTTATAGGACAAAAATCTGGTAAGGTTAAAATAAGAGAGAAGTAATTAAATGGAGAAAACTTAAAAGCAAAAAGAAAAACTAAACAAAAGCAGAAAAAGAGATTAGAAACAAGACTGGCAGACAATAAAATTACCACCCACCTGCTTTGCTTCAGGCTGTGGCACCAGGCCCAGGGGTATCAGCAGAGCCCCTCTTCTCCAAACCTTCCTAAATACAACAACAACAACAACAACAACAACAACAACAACAATAACAACAGTAAATAATAATAATAATAATAATAGTGATAATATTACCACACCTCAGAAAATTTGTTAAGGAGGGAAGTAAAGAAAGAAGAGAAAAACAAAACTAGAAACTAACCTAAACAAAAATAAACACACACACACACACACACACACAGACTAGCAGGAAAAAAATGAATGAATTTTTTAAAAATACCAAAAGAAAATAAATAAATAAATTTCTCTGAGATTTCCGCCCTGTGCCTCTCTTCTGGGGTCTCCAGTTTTCAGGCAGTGCCCAGTTCAAGGTATTACATACTCCAGCGGACAGAAGGAGGCCGTCAGAAGCAGATCATGCCCCGGAAAATCACCAGGAAGCCAGTAGAAGGGTTAGGATGGGATGCCTGTTTCATAGGTGGGAATTCAGAGTAAACCTGGCCACTGGTCCTGAGAGTGGAGACTGAGCCTTACCTGTAGCACTCCCCATGTCTGCTGCCAACAGACAACCGCTACCTGCCCATGGACTTCTGCAACTGTTTCTCACCCAGTCACTGCAGGAGTTTAGCAGTGGGAGCCCTGAGAGGAGGCTAACACACAGGTGCTCTCAGGCTCAGATTCAGTCGATTGTCCCTAGACTGGTGTCTGACCAAGCTCTCTATCCAGAGGATATGGCGGAAGCAGGACTGGGCTCACCTGCCCGCTGCTGTGGCACACAGCATCCACATCTCTGTCCTTCCAGCACATCTCTCTGACTCTCTCTGGAGTCGAGGCTTCTGTGGCTTCTGTTTTCCTTTCCCATAAACCAGGAGCCATGGAGAACATATAAATTATCTTTTCTTTTCCTGCCCTGTGTTCTGTGTATTCAGATTATCAGTAGGATTTTTTTCTTCCCATCAGATCATTACTGTTTCCTAGGGATCAAATTATTTCATTCTTTTCCAATTTATTATTTTCCATTGTTTGTATTCAAACCTTGGAGAGGCTGATTGGTTGCTGTGTACTACTCCACCATCTTCCTGGAATTCTCTCAATGACAAATTGACCTACATCAAATTAAAAAGCTATACACAGCAAAGGAGACCACTAATACAGTAAAGGGAAAGCCTACAGAATGGGGAAAAATTGTCAGTTATTCCTCATAAAAAAGACTAATGAAAAAACGAAAAGAAAAAAAAAAGGTTTAATGTCTAGAATAAATGAAGAACTCCAAAAAAGAATTAAACCGAATACATTTAAGTGCCTAAAGAAAAATAGACATCTAAATTAATAAGACATTTCTCAGGTGAAAAAATAACTACAGCAAATAAATATATGAATAAAATGTTCTACACTGTTGGCCAGTCAAGAAACGAAAATCAAAACTACACTGAGATTCTTTCTCACTGTAGAAGGAGTCCTTACCATCAAAATATCAACCAATCACAAAAGCTGGAAATGCTCTGGGGAGAAAAGAGCCCTTGCCCATTGCTGGTGAAGCTGAAAATTGATGCAATTTTTTATGGAAATCAGTATTGAAATTCCTCAAAAGGGCTGGGGAGATAGCTCAGTGGTCTAAGTGCCTGCCGGGCAAGCACGAGGACCGGGTGTGATTTCTGGTAGTGCATGCTGTGTTGGCGTGGATGCCTAGGTGTGGTGGCACAAGCCTGCAATCCCAGTCCTGGGAAGGCTGAGACAGGAGGATCACTATTAATCGAAGCTGCATAGCGAGACTCTGTATCAAATAACTAAATAAAAGCAAAGAGAAAAAAAAATAAATCCCTCAAGAAACTATAAGTGGAAATTCCATTTGACACAAACTATTCTCCTTCTAGGTATCCTCTCAAAAGCATTAACGACGTCATACCACAGTGATATATTTATATGCATGCTTCTAGGAGTACAATTCCTAAAAGCTGAATCTTGAAAAGAGCCGGTATTTCTATCAACAAAAAATGGAAGAAAAAAGTGATATGTATACACAATAAAGTACTGCTCGGCCATAATATATATAAACTTGAGTGATTTGCAGCAGATTGAATACGCCTGGAGACCATAATGGTAAGCGAAGTAATGCAGCCATGTAATTTAAATGTCCCATGGCTTCTCCTAAATAAAATATGTGTTCACCTTTTCAACCGGAACCACCATCTTTCAGTAATTTGCCAGAATGACTATTAAAAAATGCAAGAGGAAGGGAACCTGGTATATGTTTTTCAGGTCTTTTAGAAAAAAATGGGGTTCTTCCTTTGGCCACATACATGCAAATCTACAAAAAAGGGTGATATTGTAGACATCAAGGGAATGATGGATACTGTGCCAAAAGGAAGGCCTCACAGATGTTACCATTGCAAAAGGGATGAGTCTACAGCGTTACCCAGCATGCCGTTGGCACTGTTGTAAACAAGCAAGTTAAGGGCAAGTTACTTGCCAAGAGGATTAATGTGAGTATTGAGTATATTAAACACTCAAAAAGTTGTGATAGCTTCCTGAAATGTGTCAAGGAAAATGATCAGAAAAAGAAGGAAGCCAAAGAGAAAGTGGTACCTGGGTTCAGCTGAAGTGCCAGCCTGCCTGTCCCAGAGAGCACACTTTGCGAGGACCAATGGGAAGGAACCGAGTTGTTGGAACCTATTCCCTATGAATTCATGACATAAACTTGGAGTGCTGTTCCGCCATTCAGTGCCTAATTGAAAGCTTAAGTGTTCTGGGTCTTATGTAAAAGTAAAATCTTCCTGTGTTATAAGGGTGGTTTCTTAGTTGAACAGGTGTGTGGTGCCTTCTTACCTCAGAAATATTTGCAGTAGATTTTCATGGCACCTAGTAACTATATCTAGTCTTTACACAGTGTTTTTCTTGCTGAAATATTGCTGATGTATTATGCAGGTGTATACACACAAATATTCAAATATTTATAAAATATTTATATTGCCTTAATGATCCTGTAAATCATCATGGGTAAAAGGTCTATCAAAATAAAAGGAAATAATTTAAGAAACAAATAAGTCCATTTCAGTCAAATAAATTGTTTAAAGCACAAAAAATCAAATAAAATATGTATACGTATATCCAAATAAGAGAACAATACTTTTAAGAAAAGAAGGTAGTGGAAAGAAGGTAGTGCACTGCAGATATTGCATTTAAATGTATCTAAAAGGGAAGTTTTTGACAGTGTAATTGTCTTGCATATTTTATATGTTCTTTGACCTATTAGTCTTCTTTTTTGTATTTAGAACAGGGTCTACAGGATCTCACTACACAGATAAGACTCTAGTGATTCTCCTCTTTTCAGCCTCCCAAGTGTTGAAATTACAGGCACACATGAACATGCCCAGTCTCAGTCACCATCTCAGAGTGCCAAAGGGTGTGGCCAGCATGGCATGCCAGGGATTGAACCCCGGTCCCTGCATATCTACCTAAGAAGGCACTTTAATCCACAAAGCTATCTTCCTGGCCTTATTGGTCTTTCTTTATTCTTATATATGATAAATAACCTTTTAAGATCTTATAAATAAATGAACCTAATGTTATAAAAATAAAAGGGTGCATGCTGGGGAATAAAAAGTTACAATGGCTACTTTTACGTACTCCTGTAAAGGATACACAGAGGCTTGGGATTACAGGTACCACCTTTTGGGGATTTCCCATCATCTCATGGGGGGGGGCATGCTCTCCCTCCTACTGAATGTCAGACTAAGATTAAGACTAAGGCAAAAGACTCTTCAGAAGAATACGCTCATTAGTTTAAGATCAACACCTACCTCTCAGTCATCCAGTAATGCTCTCCTCAATCAATAAATGCTGAAGTTATGGCTATCTCCTGGCATTTTGTTCACCATGAACAACTGGTCGTCCTGGACTCCTGCAGCACTGCCATATTCTCTCTCTCTCTCTCTCTCTCTCTCTCTCTCTCTCTCTCTCTCTCTCTCTCTCCCTCTCCCTCTCCCTCTCTCTCTCTTTCTCTCTCTCTTTCCCACGATGTGCCTTAACAACATCTGGAAGGAGGATTAGAGCCCACTGCAAGGGTCTCCAATAAGTAGAGGAAAGGGAAAAAGTGAATTTAAAAGTGCTCTGTACCTGTACACATCTTATCGGGAGATGGCCTTTTCCTAAATCTTACAAGCGAACAGACAAGTATAAAATAAGAGACAATGCGGTATCATTAGTGAGGGACCAGGAAGGTCAGGGATATTATGGCTGACAAAGACTTCTCTGGATTCATAAATGTTTATCAGGTTCATGACATATCAGGGCAGTGCCAGGAAGCGTAAGGAACACTGGTGACAAAAGTGCAAAAGCTAGCAAGGCCTTCAGGAATGGAACAAAGACATTTAGCAGTGAATCTTTGCTTAATGAGAGAATTATTTGATGTCTAAGGTTGACAGTATTCCCCTTGAAAATCTGAGAGTCAGTTCCTACAGCTGAAGCATTATATTGCCTTCAGAAATGTCACATTGGACCAGACCACTACAAGTCTCTACTTTGACTATTGGCATGGAGAGTTCTAATTTCAGCAGCCAGCTGCTGTCTCTTTGGGCAAGTCACCTAGGCCTAGGATAACCTCAAAAGCTAATACAGAAAACCAGCTGGATAATTCTAAAGCATACTCAACTGCATATGTGCTGCCTCTGAGTGGCTTCCATCATGATTCTGTACAGTGCCTGCAATCATTACTGTAAATGTGTACTGATAAAAGTTTATAAAGGAAAAAAAAATATACACTTAGACATCTCTTCTTCTGATTTTTGCAAGTCTGAAAAATATTTTTTAAATGCAGTGAAAAGGAAGAACTAACAGTTTTTTATAATTTTAAACCTACATTGTTGCTTTATTAAGGAAAAACAAGAATTTATAATATTTAAAAATGGAAAATAAGCTAAATATTGTTATTCATATTGTAATATTCAGATATGAACAAAAGTCAAACATAAGTGATATTTCTTTTGTTTTAAATACTTATATATGCTCTATAAAATCATGTTGACATCTGAAAAAATCTTAAACAGTTTTTAAATTTTGAATGGTATAAAATTAATGCTATTTCAAGGTATGGTTTCCTCAGAATTACTTCATTCTAGGATGTAGCTCTATAATTTATTGTAAGAAGAGAGAAGTCAATTGTAATCAGGTAAATATATTTCATAACTAACTGAGAATTGTCTGTGTTCTTAGTGAAAACTCAAAGTATGTCAAAACTGATATACAAATTTAAAAAAATTAATTATTTATTTCAGCTCCACTACATCCAAAAGTTTAATAAGTGGGCTGGAAAATAAAAACAGGTAAAGATTTTCAAAATTGTATTTTCATTTCAAAAGTATGAAGTTTATTTGTGCACATTTTGTTGATATAAAATTTATCAGATCATAAAATCATAACTTAAGACATATGACAATGGTATGCCTAAACAACATCCATCTCAAGATATTAATTTTGTTGATATTGAGTTCATACAAAAGAACTTGTACTTTTATTGAATTATTGTGCTCTTTTTAGCTATTTTGACAATGTTTTTGAAATTATTTTTTGTAGAATCCAGTTTTTCTCTAAAGTAACATTCTATTTTATGAGTCTAATGCAATTTTTGTCACTTTTATCTATAAAAAGTAATTAGGGTTACTTAGTGGTTTTGACATACGTTCTTACTCTTATCTCTAATTCTGCAACTGGCTTGTGAGTACAATAGGTTTAAGATTATATCTTAGACATCCTTTTTTTCCTAGGACTTCGCACGTTTTACTTCTATTGAGATGAATACTTCTCCTAGCCTCTCTTCCTCACCTTCCATGACTTCTTTCACTAGGTAGCATTATCAAAAACTTCCATACAATAACATGCTCTGATAATTTTTTTCCATTTGTCATATTTCTCT
>NW_004524582.1:7057443-7058812 GCF_000260255.1 Octodon degus | reverse complement strand
GCTCAGGTTGGCCTTGAATTCACTGTGTAGACCAGAATAGCCTCTGACTCACAGAAGTCTTCCACCTCAGCCTCCTCTAGGTTGGAATCGCAAGCTTGTACCAATATACCTGTCTTTAATAAAAATATTTTTGTTTGTCATACTGAGACTATAAGCTCTATGAAAGCAAAGATGACATTTTATTCAAATATATCTTCAATGTCTAGAAGACAGCTCATTTGAGTCAATAAACTTAAGTTCACAACGGAATGTGAAGTTTGCATTTCTTCTTCAACATCATCATGCATTCCTAGGAGGTGTATGGAAAACAAGAATGAAGAAATATATCATTTAAATATTCCATTATTTATTCATTTGTTAACCAAGAATTAAATCCTAAACAAGAATATTTCATGAAAAATAATTCAAATGTTTAAGCAGTTTTTATTTTAATCACTATTTTGTTACAATAGTAATATATTTTTTGAAAAAGTATTTGAATTTAGAGGATGAAAACTCTGCAATTTATTTACGATTTGGCCTTCCTATAGGTACCTTAAGAAAATCTCTTTAAGCTTTTAGCCAATTTTCTCACCTAAAACTTGACAATAGAACCCTTTCTGCATTGGATAAGAGATGCAACTTAATTGTTATATGTGTGATTGACTTATAAACTGTAAATCCCAACACTAATATTTTTATTAAATAAGAAAAGCACATTTCTGCTTAAAATTTCTCATGGGTCTATGCTTACTTACTTCGTCAAAAAGTAATCTTATTCAAAGGCTAATTTCATAAACTCTTAGATATTTTGGAGAGAGAGGAGGAAATAAAGCAGGAAAATATGTATTTCAAAAATCTCTCAGATTGAACCAGAAGTGGTGTTAATAAACATTATTTGAGTGTATAGATATTTTGGATAGAAGACATTGCTTTGTATATGTTATTCTTCAATGCCTCAAATTAGGAGATTTTACA
This sequence comes from Octodon degus, assembly GCF_000260255.1. Lineage (NCBI taxonomy): Eukaryota > Metazoa > Chordata > Mammalia > Rodentia > Octodontidae > Octodon > Octodon degus. Next base: position 7,057,855 of record NW_004524582.1, on the reverse strand, counting down.
ATAATAATTAAAATTTGTGAATATTAATTTATCCACTCAAGTCCACAGGAGAATAGTAGATAATACTCTAATAAATAATTTAATTCACAGTTTATACTTTTTATGTAATTATCAGTTTGCTTGTTTAATAGAGTGCTATTTTACCTTAAATATTTCTTTAAAACAACAACACATCAATATATATTTACTTCCTTAGTACACAAATATAATCTTGAACATTACAGGTTATGATCTTCCTGCAGTTTTCCAATGTCCTTATCACACTGAAATAGGTGCATAACTCAGAACTACAATTCTTTTCTATTAGGTCTCCTTTGTGTGTTGGAGTTACTGCCCCTCCTTTCTCTCTCATTCAATCCTCCTCCTCCCCACTTCTGTCAGATTCTTTGCAAATGCACATCTCTATGGGTAC
>NW_004524582.1:7037892-7057343 GCF_000260255.1 Octodon degus | reverse complement strand
ATTAATAACCTTCAAAGTAATCAAATCGATGATTGCACATTGCTAAGAAGTCAGGTGAGATACAGAATCAAGTGAGCTGCGTTGAGTAGGTGTTAGTTTCAATAAACCTGTCCTCCAATCTCTTTCGTTCCCTCCCCTTTCCTTCTTCTTTTCTTCCCCCTTTTTCTTGTCTGTCTCCCGTATCTTGTTCCTCTTCCTTCTTCAGTTGTCTATTCTTAAAGATCTGTACACCAACTTTTCAGAAAGATATGTTTAAATCTAATTGCTGAAAGACTGAAACACTAGCAATCCTGAAAATCAATCAATGGAAATACTTTTTAAGTCTAGGATTTTGAAACAAAATAGTTTGGAATTGTAAATAATTTTCCTATTGTTATTATTATTATTATTTTAATGCATTAGTACAAGGTCTATAGGGTCTCATTACATAGATCTGAAATTTTCCTGTTAATGTTTTGCTTCAGAAATATGCATTATAATGCCCTGAGTGACAGTTTTCAATTATAACAAGAAAAATGCATATCACTTATTTTTATTGGGGGAACAACTCACTTGGGGCCCCCCTCTTGTCCCTCTCTTGGACTGGAGATTTCTTTCCCTCAATAAATATGTTCTGCTCATAAAAAAATGTTTTATTAACTAAACAATGCTCTTTTATTATTACTGTTCTTTTCTTGTACTAAAATTTGTTAGTATAATTATATTTCATGTGTAAAAACAGAAACATGGGAAATATAGGTAGTTCCAGAAGATTTCTGGGAAAATTCCATATACTCAATTTTTTAATACAGTTTTAGGTACTGTAAGAGTAAAACATTAAAATATGCTATAGTAAATAGAAGACATGAAAATGTAGTTTTTATTTTTATGAAATTCTGGAAATAATATATTCTAAAATTGTTTTACTAAATTATTAACTTTTAAATAATGTCCTTCAGATTTACATATAGAACCATTTTCATGAAGCATTGTTCCCCCCAATTTTCCAGAATATATACAGTATCAGGGAAAATCTACCTAAGGGAATACATGCACCACATTTTCTCTCCATTTTTATGTGACTTGAGAGATACAAATGTTCAAATACTCCATTGAATGTAAGTTTCTAGAGCAACATTTGTGGAAAGTCCTATTATTTTCTTGTTTCTTGTTGAAAGAGCAGAAATAAAACAAATAGCTGAAACTAGTTTTCTGAGACTATTTCCCATATAAGCTGACATGTCTGAGGCCAGGACTTATTATGAGTATTGATTCACCTCAACATCTTCATCAACCTGTAAATAATTCTTCTGCAGATTTAGTTTGATATAAAGATTTTATTTATTTATATACTAACTTAAAAAAGTAACCAGAAGATCACATAAGCACATAATAGTCCAAACTTCTATAGATTTTAAAATATTTCATGCAAAGGCAAGTACAACTTGATCAAGGAAATATAGAAGACACAATGATACATTACTTTAACAAAATCATCTTCTACCTCCTATGATTCTCTCATGTATTGTAATATATGTGATTAACACATGTACAATTAAAAAACATGTGAACTGTGAGTTAACTAGTCTTAAAAACTTATAATGCATTATATATATTTATGTAATATTAAAATTAACGTGCTATCTCAATGAAAAGTGACCCAAAAATTTACATAGAATATATTTAGATGTAGTTTGCAAAATGTTACCTATAAAATGATCATTTTAATTAAAATGAAGTACTCTTTTAAATTTCAATAACTGCAGGCAAAGAAAAATCTATTTCTGGTTGTAAAGACGTAAGAAAAAAATTAACAATGATACAATATCTAATTTGTTTTATGCCTGTGTCCCCAGTCTACCACCATGATCCTAATTTATGAAAGAAGACAATATTCTCATCTTTGTACTAAAAACTCTAGATTTCAGTACAAGGAAATCTCCAGATTCTGAGATCAAAGACCTCAAATATCCTTAGTAAGTAATTTTCCAATTCAGGTCTGTGCCTGCTTTCACACAAGTTTTTACAAAGAGTAGGAGTCAAATGATAGCTCCATGAGAAAAAGCATTTTGCCTCTACTCTCTCTACTGTGACTCATGAAATCTATGAACTATTGTGAAAAAAAAAAAAACCTTTTAATATTCTAAACTCTCCTTGTAAAACAACTTATGAAATCTTCCAAAAATCATCTGCAGACATGTGGATTTTGGTTTAGATTCTCCAATTTAGTGAAGTTCATGAACAAAAATCAACTTTTTTTGCACTCTATAATAAACTAAGATTTGAATTTTTGGTTGTCTTGTTCCCAATTCCTAGCTCTTTAGCAATTGACATTAAATATATCTACATATGCTGTAGTGACAGCTGGGCCAAGTGTTACTATTTTATTTTTTTACTTCTTTATATTGAGGTAGCTTTGATACTATCCTTACCAAAGACGAGGAACTCACCTTCCTTATTGTTCATCTGTCTATTATGTAGCCATTGGGATATATCACAGAAAAACATGAGAGTTAAGTACACTTAATGTAGAATGAATCAAATATGAATGATCTGATTTCTAAAGTTAAGCAAGAACAATACAGGATACGTTTTTGTAAGGTTTGCAAACCTACAAATGGGAATTCCCCAACACACTGGACAAAGAAAGATTTAGAGTTACATGATACCAGGCTTCAGCAGGCATTAGGAGGAAGTTCTTTACCTATCACATCCTGCTGAACTTTTGTACAGCATCAAATTTCCAGAGAGATAGACATATAATTTTAACCAAAAAACATTAAGAAAGCCTCGCAGCAGTGGCAATTCTTTGTGTAATAATTCTTTTCTCATGTGATATCATCAAAAATTGAGAAAAGTAACTTTAATCCATCTTTATCTGTAGAACACAAAGATTCACAGCTTCCTGAGGCATCAAGGCAATATATTTTAGACTGTCTTATGAAAGACAATTTGCCAAACTTGAAGTCCTACCACTATCTTAACCCTTTGTCTTTAAATGGTTTGGTAATTATAGATAAAATATATATTATATTAAACAATATGCATGGTAAATATGTCCCATAATTGAAAATATATGATTAATATTAGGATGCGTATAAAGAGGGTGAGAACCACACATTCTGATTTACCTGGTGTAGTGGTTCATATATTGTATCAATTTGGCTGGATGGCTTAGTGGTTCCACATTCCGAGCTGTGATAACCCCGCTCCAGAGTAACTCAGAACAAAAAGTGGATATGAAGGGGCTGAGGAAGGATTCGGCATTCCACTTCCTCAGACAAACTTTGGTCTCTGCAGTCAGCTTGGACTTTATCTCCTGGCTTCCAGTGCAGACTCTTCAACCCCCAACTTGGACCCTTCAGCTATCCATCACAGATTCTTCAGCCTTGCCTGGCAGATGTAACAGTCAATCATTAGAGATTATTAGAGACATTAGAGATGGAACTTGAAGTGAGCTTCAGACCTTGGGACTGAATCCTTCAACCTGTGGTGTGCACACACTCTCGGCACACTTCTCATCCGACTCTGTGACTGGTACATCTTGTGTTATATCTGTTCCTTGTATTGTATCTGTTCCTCTAGTAAAACCCTGATTAAAACACCTGGGAAAGTTTCGTTTTATTTCTGTGGTCTTGTTTTGCAATTAACACTGTCCTTTACTCTCAAATTACCAAGATTTCCATGATGAATTATATAGATGCTCTCTGCCTGTGCTTCATTATGCCAAGTGTTCCTGGCTTCTACTTCCTTTTCCATGTATGTTTGTATGTATGTATTTAGTACAAGGTCTACAGGGTCTCACTACACAGATTGGACTCATAGTGATCCTCCTGTTTTCAGCATCCCTTGCGCTGGTATTATAGGCGTGTGCCACCAGCACACCCAGACTGAGTTGCTGTCTCAGCCTGCCCTAGCGGTAACCCACTGAGCTATCTGGCCAGCCTTCTCTTCCTTTCATTTTGTCTTTATTTAGGAATTATCTTTCTTTTTGTTCTTTGTTAACTCATTTTTCTCAGACATATATAAGAAACTTAAGAATACTGCTAGTGGACTAAATTTACTTTCTTTGCTTTTCAAATGACTGAATAGTTCAATCAGTGTTTTCCAGTATAAAAAAACAACAGTGAGTTGAGGAGTAAAATAATATATAGAAGCAATTAAGGTAAATTTAATTTAATATAAAATAAGGTTGTGTGTTATGCATTCCAGATATGCAATGTAAGAGGCAGAAACAAAAAATACAAATACATGAACACATATATCCTAGAGAGAGCTGAAAAATATCAGCATGTATGGTAACTCTAAAAATATTTTCTTTTTCTTCACATTAAGAAAGATCTTTGGAATAAACAACTTAAAAGCACAGCTTGAAATGGACCAATTGTAAGGCACAGAGTGGCAAACTTAGGCTGCCATGCACAACTGTGAAAAGGCTTCCAGACAGCTAAAATGTGTCATTTAGAAGGAATGCGTCTCATTTATCCATTGTTTAAAGTGATTGAAATACATTGCGCTCACCCAGCTCCTTGGCAAGCATTTCAATTAAGTGGGCACAAAATTTATCCTACTGCACTGTTCTATTATTCTGCTCTATAGTATATAATTGCCTATGACTTTGGACTTGTAGAGGCCTTCCATTGTCAGAAAAATAAAATAACACATCTCTTTTAAGGTAATACTCATAAGTTTTCTCAGCAGAAATTCTTGTTTGGTAAAAATCCACTGATGCCGGAAGCATAGCTCATTTGTTTTCATCAGGGCATTAGAAAATAATGGAAAATTTTAAAAAAGTGAGCAAAAGACCTGCATAAGACCTTTCTCAAAGGATGATGTGTGAATGACCAATAAATACATGAAAAAATGCTCACCATCACTAAACATCAGGGAAATACAAGTCAAAAATCTAATGAGGTTGCACCTCACAACTGTCAGAATAGCTGTTGGTAAGAGTATAGGGAAAAATGACTTTCACACATTCTTGATGAACATGGTAATTAGTCATGATGGAAAACAATGTGAGGTTCCTCAAAAATTATGCACAAATTACCAGAGCATCCTGAAATCTCTCTTCTGGGCATGCAACACCCTTACTTTCTTTGGAGAATTAGTTTCTGGAACCCTGTGGCTAATGAAATCTGTAGATACTTATTTTGTTTATATAAAATGGAAAAGAATTTGTCCATAACCTACACACTTTCTACCATCTGCTGTAAATCATTCCTAGGTTACTTATAATGTCTCATACAGGGCAATTAATATGTAAATAGTTGTGTCTCTATAAGGTCTAAAGAATACTAACAATAATTCAATACAGACACAATTTATTTTTCTGAGTAGGTTTTTTATAGAACATGTAAGACAAAATACACAGATACTGATGACCAAATATATATCCAAAAAAAAGTAAATAAATAAAGCCAGTAACCCATAATCTCACATTATGTAGCAGTTCTCACAGAAGGTAAGGTATGGCGTCAAACTCTGTATCCATAATGAGTGAATGGATAAAGAAAATGTGGCATGTATAATCCGTGGAATATTATATAGTCTTTAAAATAATGAAAGCTTCCATTTGAGACAACATAGAGGAGCACAAACCAGTATGGTAAATGAAATTAACCAAACACAGAAACACAAATGTGAAGAAAAAAAAAAAAAAAAGAAAGAAAAACATAAATATGGTCTTATTCGTATGTCGTCTACTTTACTTTTTCATTGCTGCTCAGGTGCCCAGAGTTAAAGGAGGAAAAAATTACAGCAGCTCATAGTTTGTACAGGTTTCAGTTCATAGCTAGCTGGTGTCAAGGAAGGGTGTCATGGCAGGCTGGCATTTAAGAGGAGAAGCAGTTCAGGGTGGGCAGGCAGAAACAGCAAATCAGCAGAAGCCTCTGCCTTTTGCCACTTCCAAGCTACTGGCCCTTTGTGTGGTGCCACCCACTCCCAGGTTGGGCCTTACCCTTTTCACATGGAAAACTGTGCTTACCCAATTGGTGGACTACTTTATGAATCGTGCACCCTTAAATCTGGCAACACACTACTTAATCTCAACAATGCACAATTTAACCTCAGAATCACATACTGTAAAACCACCATGCTTTGCAGGAGAGGGGACACAAGCCATTGGGTATGCAGAATTTACAAAAGCTGGTCTGACCCAGAAGTAGAATGTGGACGAGTGGTCAGCAAAGGTTCAGGAGCATGAGCAGAGCGAGGAATGGTCGGAGGTGGGCCAGTCAGTACAACGGTACCACACAGCAAGCGAACAGACACAGAAGAATGTCTAGAAAAGAGGAGCGTGAATATATTTGCAGCGAAGGAACATTAAATGTTTAAAGTGACAGGGCTGGCCCGGTAGCTCAGCGGATTAAAGCGCCTGCTTAGGCAGAAACTGTGTACTGATTGGTCTCTGGTGCTGCGGTGCCGGCCCCGCCCCAGGGTGTTCGGAGAAAGCAAGTGAGACCGGGTGTGGTGGTGCAGGCCTGTAATCCCAGCTCTTGGGAGGCTGAGCGCAGGTGGATCACGACGAGTTCGATCTACGTAGTGAGACCCTGTAGACCCAGCAGACCCTGTCACAAACTACCAAAAAAAAAAAAAAAAAAAAAAAAAAAAAAAAAAAAAAAAAAAAAAAAAAAGTTCAGAGTGACATATATACTAGTTATACGGCTTTGATAACTATCAGATATTATTGTGTCATAATATCACATCACTCTATAAGTGTGGCGATTATTGTGTGTGCCTCAAAAATATAATTTTTAGTAAGGTGAATAACCTGTTTTATTATGTGTAAAATATTCTAAGGCAGCAAAAGTCATGAGACATAATAGAATGCTATTAGAAGTCATGTTTCTCTACGGGATGTGAACCAAGGGTAGAGTAAACACTACCCAGGACCCACATGTCATGCTTGTGTTGAAGTTAAGGAAATTTAAAGGAAACAAAGTGCTATACTGATTTAACTCTGCATTATACAGCAGGAACATTCTCATATGCTGTATTCTACCAAAGCTGTGAAATTATGTTGCAATTTTAATTTCTCATCGTTTTTTAGGTTCCCAATATGTTTTACTTCTTTAATCTCCCTCATACTCTTAAAGTAGGAAACTAGAGTGTTGGAGTTTTACCTAAACAGACATTAGAAAATCTTTCTGCTTCTTTAAATTCTCTCTCTCTCTCTCTCTCTCTCTCTCTCTCTCTCTCTCTCTCTCACACACACACACACGCATACACACATGCATGCATGCATTCACACAGATGCTCAGAGGCAGGCACACAGAGGACAAAACAGGGAAAATTCTTGCAATCTTTTGTCTACTAAGCAGTGACTCCTAGTGTGGTGCAGAACAGGAAAAGAAAACCAAACTCTGTTTTAGCTTCACAAAGAAACTAACTGCAGGGCTGAGGAGATAGCTCAGTGGAAAAGTGCCTGCCTGGCAAGCACAGGATCCTGAGTTCAATTCCTAGTACCACAAAAATAAAAAAAAGAAAGAAAAGAAAAAAGAAAGAAAGAAAGAAACTACCTGCATACTTGAGCTAATCAAATACTTTCCAAATCCTTACTCTTACTTATTATGAAGTTCATTTTGAAAGATCTACGTACACTTTAAATTAATGTTTGATTATAGGAATCATTTAAATTTAAAAAGAAATATATTCAAATGCTTCCACTAGCTACAGAGATTCCAAATATATAAGAAAAAATGTTAGGATTGATAAAAATTTATTTCCACAAAATACAACTTAGAATTTTCCAGCATGGTGTTTTTCATGAGCTGCATATAACATTTTTGAATGAAATATTTTTACACTGAGCTTTTCTGTAGCCAGTGTGATACCATCAATAATTTATTTCATCATGTACACTACAAGTCTGAGGGGTTTTTTGTTTGTTTGTTTGTTTGTTTGTTTGTTTTTTGTACTTGGGGTTGAACTCAGAACCTTGTGCTTGCCAGGAAAACACTTATTCTACAGAGCTATCTCCCCAGCCCTACAAGTCTGAGATTAACTTTCAGTTTTTATGACCACTAACATTAAGATAAACATACTCTTATGTATAGAAATTACTCTGACCCGATTGGACAAACGTTCTTTTCTTTAAAGAAGAAAAAAATCTTAGAAAGAATGAAGGGTGGTCAATCTCAAATGTCACAGACAAAAGAACAAGAATGAGGACTGCTCAGGTTTTCATAGTTTAATGTGGGCTGCTAGTAAAACTGTGCATCCACTCAGTACTCATTAAAATTATTTTCTTTTCTTCTATTCTCTTTTTCTTTCCTACTTTCTATAAAGAATATCCTATGATACGTTATAAAAATTGCCAAATTCTTAAATTTTTCTGCGTCTGAATCTTTTGCAGTGTGGCCTTATGGCTCCTCCCATACAAGGTAAGCATCTATTTCTTCTACATTTGGACTGGGTTTATAATTTATTTGGAAACAAAATTTGACACAAAGGCTGTCATTCTGTTTCTCAAGACTCAAGAAGATGCACATGCTTCTTTCAGCACCTTGGGGCCCTGAAGGACTGACACACCAATGAAGTGGAACCAACAGGAAGGAGAACAGAAGCCTTCCTGTGGCTTCGCAGTGTGGGCCAAGGAAGACTAATGAGGTCTGTGTCTGTCTGTCCCACAAATGCTTAAAACATAAGCCCGTTTGCGTCTTGCTACCACCTTCACCATCAATTTTTTTTTAAATTAAAAAAAATCTTTTATTTATGTATTTATTTGGTACAAGGTCTTACTACACGACTCAGAGTCATAGTGATCATTCTGTCTCAGCTTCCCCAGTAGTAGGATTACAGACATGCACCTGTTTTCATTGGTTGGCACAGTATGCCTGGCATTCCGGGGCATGCATGGCATGTGGTACCAGAGATCAAACCCGGGTCCTTCCGTTTGCCAGGAAGGCACTGAGATCATTGAGCTATCTCCCCAGCCCTCACCATCAAATTTCTAACTCTGAGAGTGGCATTTGCTTAAGTCATGATATATTGCAGTGGTATATTACATATCTAAAGCTGACTGCTTTGTCTTCAAGAGGATAGCTCACTCCTCTGGAATACTTTAGGAAAAACTTGTATGCATGTTTTATGTGTGCATTACATTAATCTCTCTTTCTGATTGGACCATGTTACAGAAATGTGCAAACAAGATTTTGGGAACAAAATCTACATTGGGAAATGAGTCTGAGCAATGGAAGCATCTGAAGAAGGAGCTCAGCAGTAGTGGTACTCTATGGTACTGGTAGATAGATGCAGTACGTGCCTAAGACCTTTTCCAATAGCAGGTCAAGTTGTTCATAGTCCCATGAATATGCACATCAGCTCCTGGACAACAGAGAAAAAGGGATGAGTGCAACTGTAACCCTGCCCTTCAAGAGAGCAATTAATAAATACCAGGGAGATTTGTCAGGAATTTTGACTGCTCTAAAGATCTTGGTAATTCCTGTGCAAATCCCTACCGAACACATCTATACTATTTTCTGCAAGATTCCTGGTAGGGTCTCACAATGGTCCTAAATGTCAGTTTGGCTTTGGGAACTGCTGTTTCACAGCAGAATTTGAAAGCGACCATCATAGTTACATTGAAAAAAGTAATAATTTACAATTCAGGGGAAGCTTATACCTAAAAAAAGAAAATGGCTTTCTCATGAGGTTTTAATTCAGAGATCATTATCAGAGAGCGCAGTATACGTGTGGCAACAGGATTCAGTGGCTTTCTTACTGAGCATTGCTTTCAAGTTTTCTAGCAAACTGGTATGGATGTTGTTTTGTCAAAGTAAACATTCATTGGGCAATTATAGGGTTCAGCACATCACCTCTACCTACTTTGCATAGTGTAAAGTTCCCTCTTTTGAAGTCAAACTACTTGCTTTGTTTTGGACCTTTGTGCTTGTGGCAAAGAGTTGCTAGCTCTGACTCTGATTAAATGAGACAAAGCTTGTGCCTGATCCTTTAACACCTTCGGCGATCCTGGAGGCTTTGCTATCATCACCAGTTTCCTGTGTCATTTTCTCAGAAAGTTTGAAGCCCCCCCCCAATAATTCCCCATAAATTATGTACAGTTACTTTCTAATTTGTGATCCACAAATGCTATTTTTTTATTTTCAGAATCGGGGACTGAACTCAGATCCTTGTGCTTGCCGGGGAAGCGCTTATTCTACTGAGCCATCTCCCCAGCCCCACACAAATGTTATTTATTTCCAAAGAATCATTTATAGACTCTTGCATTTCATGATGTACTGGTTGAAAGTCTACTCATACTACAATACAAAAAATCGTGAAAAAATAAAAATTCCCTAAGGAAGAATGAACAGAACATATCTGTATGTGAATCAAGCAGTTTCTAATTTGTCAATGGGATTAATTCAAATTTTTGCACATTTAGATTCTAGACAACATTGCTGATGCACTATATAAACAATGTAACATATTTTAGAAAGGAACATTGATTTTTATTTATTTATATTTATACCTAAGATAAGATTATCATTGTATAATTACATTTTTTTTTTGGTGGTACAAGAGATAGAACTCGGGACCTTGTGTTTGCCAGACAAGCACGTATTCTGCTGAGCTATTTCCCTGGCCCCAATTATGTAAAATTTATGAAACTAAATGTACAGAAGTGTATGTTTTCAAGGATGTTCTGCAATACTATTATAATGTTATTATACATTAGTATTACATATTGATAAATTAATGCAGACTTTTAAGTCAATTTTTTAATACATATATAGCTATAAGAAGCCATGCGATACCTTATTTATATTAGTTCAGCTTCAAACATCATACTTACATAATCTTACTATCTAATTATTTCTCAGTTTTAGTTTTAATTATCATCATACAGGAAATACATTTTTAAATGTCAGCTATAAATCCTACAAAGTTAGATGTCAGACAAATAAAAGTCATACCAAATACAGATTCAAATCAATAGTCTTGAGTAGTTCAATCTGCTATCCTGTGAACACCTGTGAAGGTCAGCATGCTAGGGCTGCATGCCCATTCCCCTTTATCTCTCTTCTGTGATTGGAATTCCTGCTTCTTGAATGAAGATTCAAAGATGATCCACCTTTCAAAATACCATGGGAAGTGTTAATATATGCCAGAAAATGGAAGACAAAATATTATGACTGTATTAAATAGAAATAACTTTGAAAAGGCATTCAGTGGACACCTCTAATGATTTAGATTGAACTGTTTACTGAGAAAGCAGGAGAAAGAACCAGGCAAAGAAAAGGACCGTGAAAGACTGAAGCCCATTTGATCTTAAAGAGAAAGACAGATAGCAGCTGCCATGTTCAGTTACTTTCTATAATCAAATTCTTTTTCTCATGAGAATCAGTTATGGTATCATTGAATTCTCTCAAAGATTTCTAACAGACCTCAATTTACGTGAACTCACTTAAATGAATTTAGAAATCCAGCAATCAAGATTCTAGTTTGTGCAGAAAAAAAAGTGAGCAGTAGCTTCATTCTTTAGTCAGATCTTCTTATGGTAATTGGGTTATACCAAATATATATATATATATATATATATATATATATATATATATATATAAATTGATCTGGTACATTTTCCTGTTTTTAAATTATCTTTAACAACTTTCTTCTAACATATAGCTATTGAATCCATTTTCAAACAATAAAAAAAGTTAACAATGCTATGATGACGTTTTGAAGTGAACAATAATTTTCAGAGAAAAAGAATCACATTGTTAGCCAAACAAGCCTATTAAAGCTAAGGTTATTTCCTATTGCTTTCAACTTTTAAAAATGCTAACATTGCCAGCTAGACCTTCTTATAAAATTGGAAACAGACTGGTTATAGATATATAAGCCAGAGCGACTATGTCAGCACTTTCTAAATCTGTATTGGTACTTTCATTCCAAGCATAATCAAGGCCAATCTTATACCCGCCAGCATATCTCGGAAATGTTGTACAAAAACTTGTGGGTATATCGATAATGATTTGCCCATGCCCTTTCCAGTATAAAGAATCTCTTAGGAAGCAAAATTAACAACTGCTTCAGTGAGCACATATAGAATTTTTCAATACAAAGTATGCATTTAAAAACAAAGCTTACACTGAAATGCAGATGAAAGATCAGTTAGTTATATAGTCATATACTATTTTGTTTACTTTTATAGTCACTCCGAAAATATCTATTTATCATTTAATTACTGTATAACATAGTCTTAAAAGCAAACCTTATCCCAAACTTACCTACCTACTGTAAGAAATACTACAAATGGCTAAATAATCATAATTTAATTCAGAATGTTTGAAACTAACTGTGGGATTAGCTAAGGGAGGTTCAGTTCAAATGTGGCAAGGAAACTTTGGAAATCTCTGCTACATAAAAGTGCAAAATTTCTTGTGCTCCTAAAGGGCCTTTTGAACCCTTGCCATTTTCTATCTCAACAGTTACTGAGGAGATCATTATCTATCAGGACAGAAGAACAAAGTCAAACATGTGTGAAGCAAGCTGCCTCAGAAGACACATGAGTCTTTGCTGCGGACATTGTAGCTAGTCACAGGGTCCATGTCTTGGTCAACTTTCCTCATGATGGGATAAAATTCTTGACACACATAATGTAAACTAGAAAATGATTTATTTAACTCATGGTCTCAACAATTCCCATCTACAATGTCCTGGCACCCCTGCTGGCAGCCCCAAGTGATACAAAGTATGTTGGAAGAGCTTAGTAAAGCAGAGCAGCACCCTCCGTGGCGGCCTGGAAGTGGAGCCCATGGAAGAGCACCAGAAAGGGGCAGAGCCCAAAGCCATCCACAGTTCCTCACCACTTCTGCCTGGATCCCTAGTCTTCCCAGCATGTTATGCAATGATGAGCACAGTACCCCATGATCCAGTCACCCCTACAACAGTCTCATAGCCCAGTCAATTTGTCCAGAATAACTGGCCCATCCTCTTCCATCCATACAAGGAGAGAGAGAGAGAGAGAGAGAGAGGAGAGAGAGCAGGAGTTGTAGGCAGAGAGACATAGAGTTAATGACTATTATTATTAAATAATAAATTATATTTTAAAAGTAGCATTTGATTTAATTTTCAAATGTGAGCAGATATCCAGGCATGGCAATAGAGGAAACATTTGTCCAGGCAGAAAGAAGGTTGTGAGTCAAAATATTAGGACATATACATTGTACAGCTGGTTCACAGAACTGCTAAGAGTGTTATTCAACAAGATTAATTTCCGATGTCAAGAAAAGAAAGAAACAAGACATGCTTACTTGTTATAGGAAATAAATTTTATTTTCCTCAGACTGCTGTGATAATCCATTGTAAACTGACCTCAATTTCAAGTAAAACAAAGGAGATGAAGACTTTGAAAAGGAGAACAGATAGGACAGAAAAAGAGATCCATGGAGAAATAAAACTATGAAGTTGTGAAAGGGTGGGGGATTATGGGAAAATGAAAAGCCAGAAAGGATCTAAATGAAGAATTACTGAAAATGATTTACGAATGAGGGTTGGAACAACATAGAACTTGGATTTGGACAGGATTGCCCATCCTTATTTTAAAGAAACATGATATCATCTTTAGGACAACTTTTGTAGAACACATCTCACTGGAAGCCACTCTACATGTGGTCAAGTCACATATTAGAACACGAGGGAATCCACAATCTACTTTTCCTGACACGCTCAGGACGAGAACATTGCATGTTTTCACCTTTCTCCATGCAGTTTTACGGGGGAACTGATTTGATTTTAGTGCTGGACATAAACCATAGGGCCTTTGCAGTGAGTTGTATCCCTACTCCACCATTTTTGTATTATTTATTTTATTTTTTGGGTAGGCTCTTGTAAAGTCACTAAATTGGTCAGGTTAAGTTTGGTCCTGTTGTTGTTTCCTCGGATATTGAGATTACAGATCTGCACCACCCTACTCAGCACAGGAGCACCATTATCTGTAGGCACTATTTCTAGAATAATGCTTTTTTATGACTTTCAAGACCTGGGGGTTAAACTGTAAAGGGTGATTCCTATCTCTTGTGTAGTCCTTACACTATTTCTTTCTTTTGTCCTCCCAGCCCTCACAGTATAGTGGCTTCTTGAACTAAGTTGGCAATAGGAGTGTGTCCTTGTTTCTTGTTTTCTTCACAGCTCTGTCACAATTTATGTGATCAATTTTCTCCATGGAATTCCCTCCATTTGAAATTGTGGACTAGTTCTTGTTTCCCTGGTAGGATTACTAATGATGCATGTTTTAAAAACTTCTAAAATACTCAACAGAGCCATAGATTGTAGTTGTGCTTTATATTTTGTGTGTGGAGAGAAAGAGGGAGAGAGAGAGCAAAGGAGAGAGAGAGAGAGAGAGAGAGAGAGAGAGAGAGAGAGAGAGAGAGAGAGAGAATAGAGCATTAGCATTGGCAATGAGAAAGAATGGTCAATTAGGGAGATCACAGCTCTGTTTTTGAGTCTACAGGTAACTGTAGGTCCTTTCCAGTATATGTGCTCTGTCTTTCAGGTGTACACACACACACACACACACACACACAGAATGATCATTAGATACAACAATTTTAACACAGCTATAAGATCTCAATAAAGCATAATTCATGGACTTCTATTTAGTAACCCATGATGTGGATGGTTTAAACATACTGAAAATAAATTGCTATTTTATTGCTTGTATATTGAGTATAATGCAAAATTCATAGGGACTTAACTTATATGTATTGTAGGAGGATTATTTTTAATTGTATGTATTATAAAAACCAGAGAAATTCAATATTACTTCTGTAAGGTCATTGAAATATAAAATGTTAACAGATAAAAAAAAAAAAAAGCTAGGTATAACCTGATCCAACTTTATATTCCAGAAGAAAAAATGATGTCCACCTTTGTGAAATGGCATGACTTAACTCTTGCCTTAGTAAGATATTGGCAGAAACAGAGTTGCTGCCAAGGTGTTGAAATTTCTAGCACACAAGACGATGTCAAAATGTGGCAGTTCACACTTCTACATTTAGGAGTACAATAGTGCAGAGTGTCCTCCATCCACCTGGTAAGTTTGATGGAGACACAAGGACATGGAGAGATGCTTGACATTTTACAGACTCTGAGGTCGAGATAAAAATTTAGGCCTGAAGTGCAAGGATATCTGATGCTTTCTGGTTGTGAAAGAAAACTGACTCTTGGCCCCACGAAATTTCCTTAAAGGCTGCTTTCACTCTGGTTTGTCACAAAGGAAGAAAGGAACAATTGATTCAGCCTGAGGCGTGGGTGAAAGGAGAGAAGAAAAGGAATGGTACAAAGGAACAGATTTTATCCCGTGTCTCCTATGCACAAGAAGCAATCAAGTTTATTTCTGATTGTATTCTATTCATTCAATTCCACATCTGCATTAATTATATACACCAGTAAACTTCTTCACAAGTGTTACCAAGGGCACATCACTGGACCAGAAGTCAAAAAGTCTCTATTACTGAGCTGCTTATGATTTTGGTAAAATACATGCCTTTACTCTGCATAGTACTTCTCTTCACCTCATATGCATGGAGAACTCTCAGTCAGCCTTTGAAATTCACTGTAATTCTCACCTCCAAAGGAGGCTTTCCTGAAATATTCTTCTCCCTTCCCTTACATCATCCTGATGTATCTTATGTACATTTATTCTTGTACTATATAAACAGTTTTGCTTCCACTGCATTCTTTTCTGTTTTTCCTACTTTGATTAAAGTTACACCTGCTCAGGAAAAAAAAATTATTTCTATATCAAGAATACATTTCTTTCTTACTTTTGTATTTTAGGCAAAGCTCTACAGGGTGTTCAGGGTCTCACTACTAGATCACACTCATAGAGATCCACCTGTTTACAGTCTCCCAGGAGCTGGGGTTACAGGTGTGTGCCACCATGTACAGTCTCAATTGCCATCTCAGTGTGCCCCCAGGGTGGGGCCAGCACGGCAGACCCAGGGATCAAACCCCTAACTCCTGTGCCTTCTTGCAGGCACTCTAATCTGCTGAGCTATTTGGCTGGCTCAAGAATACATTTCATTATATTTGGTACATAGTAAGTGCATGCTAAGTGACTTAATAAATGAATAAAACTTTTAAAAATGAACAGCTTTAAATACAAAACACAACGGTCTGCTGAATAATTCAATTTTATTATTTTCAATTTTTCACTTACCTAGGTCTCCCACAAGGGTTCAGTCCTCATCAAGCAATGTTTTGAATGTGTCCTATGGCAAAGGAAAGGACACAGAGATCTGCAGGTTCAAGGTCTGCTGGGAAGGCCAGCTTCCCCAGCCACCATGCAGCTAAGATCCAGGCTGCCACAGCTTTCACCAGTTGTGAAACTGACAGGAAGACAGGGTGGATGTCCTGGCTGAGAGCTCCGGAATAATGGCATCTGCAGGCCTGACTTGTGCAAGAGGCTCAGCGCGCTCCTGCATCAAGCACAGAGGCTGCCAGATTTAGGGAAGGTTTTTTGAATAACTTGGTGTTTTGGGAGCCAGTGCTTTCCTAGGAAGATGCTTTTGATTCGAGTTGCACGGCCTCAGCAGGGACTATCTCACTGTTTAGCCCTGACAGTTTGTGGGCTCTTACTTGAGCCTCCACCTCAGCCCACAGGGGGTACAGTGTTAGGGCAATCCTAGCCTGTCTTCTCCTGATTTTCTGCAACCAGAAGCCAAAGGTGCAGGCACCTGGCTTTTCTGCAACCAGAAGCCAAAGGTGCAGGCATAGACCCTTCAGCTCACTAAAGGAGCAGTGACCTCTGTCTTGCCAGCTCTACAGATATGAGAATGCAGGGCCAAAATGAGGGCTAAGCAGAACAGGGGCCCGCGACTTCATCTCTCAGGGGAACATGGCTCGGTGACCTTCGACAATAACTTTTATTTCAAAACTAGATTTGTTCTGATCTTTTTCTCCCTTTTACATAGATTCTACCTATATTTTCATTATATAGTAGTTGTATCATCTGTGTTTTTGTTTTTTTAAGACTTTATTTTCCAGAAAATTTCTACCTATTTGTTTGCACTGGGCCTAGTAAACATCTTTATTACTATGAGGGTAAGAAAGTTATAACATAGAAAACATTCTTCTGTGGGAGTAGAGAGTGTGATGCACCATAAAAGTTCCACTGCATTGCCAACCCCTACAGAAGAAATCGAAAATGTATGGGCAGCGATCTTGTTGCCCAGTGTTAGCCATGCAGTGTTTGATGTACTGAATAATGTCTGGAAGCCAACAGCCATCACTTTGAGTACCTCTTGCAACTGTAGAGGCCAAAGGTATATTCATACATATTCATATATATGTATGATATATGTGTGTATAATATATAATATGCATTCATATATAAGAGAGACTTATCCAAAATTTCCACAAAGAAAAATGTTTGCATCACCATCCTTCACTTTTCTTTTCGTCATTCCTTGTACAGCCTCTGCTGATATGGATTTTAGGGGAAGATGTTGAACAATAAGGAAATGTCCCTTCTAGTTCAATTTCCTCCTAGGGAGTCATGATTTGGTTTGAACGATCTTCTCGAGTGTCCATGGATGGAAGGTCTTCACACATGGCAAGGGAATAAGAAAGCAAAACCCTAATTCAACAATTCATCAAGAGCAGAATTTAAAAATAGGGTTTTGGGATGATGATTCAGGCTAAGTAAATGCCTCGGGGGGAGTTCCTATGATGCAAAGGAGGTAGCATTTGGAGTAGAAAAAGGCCCCGGGGAGACATAACCAAGTGCTTCTCCCATATAGTGCCTGATGTCCTTACCCTCTGTTTGCAAAATGCCTTCCCCAAACATTGTCCCTTGACTGTGGAACTCCAAGACCTTGGGGATTTAACAAAATAAATTTATTTCATTAAAACTTACCTGTTCCTTTGTATTGTGCTATTTCCAGCAGAAAATGAACTAATAAACCCACAGGGGTGCAAATTCTGCCTTACACATACACCTTAAGTCATTTTATGGGATTTCTGCTCTGAGTGAATATTATGCTATCTGTGAGGTTCTGAATTATTTATAAATCCTTTATCACTGAAAATATTAGTAGGATTGTTCTCTGTCATGATTTCACTAAGCAAACTTTGTACAAAGCTATCTGGCTCTCACTACAGGAGGTGAAATAGGGAGTATAATTAAAGATAGATGGGAACTTATACATAACATATATTTTCTCAAATAAAACAAAATTTTAGTTGTCTCTGTAGAATCAATTTAAATAAAAAGACAAGGTCAGAAGAGGATGTCACTGGGCACACGACCTGGACTGGTGCATTCTTCCCTGAGGCTTCCCTCTTTTGCTGCTCTGCTTCCTGGTTGTTATAGATTGAGCAGGCTGGCTCTGCCACAGAGCTCCTACTGTTCTGTTTCTTCCCTAAAGCCAGCCTCCTTCGATGGGAGGAACCTTCTGGAAGCATCATCCAAACCAAAATCTTCTCCTAAAAGTGTGGACTCGGGTCTTATTCTGCAGCGTCAAGAGAGGCGACTAATACAGAAGTTCACACATGTTTGTAAGAATTTTAGCCCTATGGTATGTTTCCTTCTCTCAGCGACCTTGTGTCTACATATGAATATTGTTTGCTTATATTTCTTATAATCAAATCAATAGAAATAACAAAGTTCTAAGTTATCATATGTGCAGAAATAACTTTTAAAAAGTCAAGAAAGCACTCTACCTGTCTTCATGTTTGTATAATCTGACCAACCCATAAAGAAGAGTTTACAGAGTGTCCGGAGAGACTAATTTGACTATCATGTTGTTAATCACAGAAGACATTGCCATGGGTAATTTTTTTTCTAAATAATGTTATCTGTCTCATTACACTTATATTATTGATATCTTTGCTGTCAGCTTTTGTCCACTAAGTTCAAAATTGAAGTTAAATGATAAAATACTAGCCATCTTTATCTTTATTTTCTTAAAACACAGGAAAAACATACATATATTCTCAATCTCATGAAAAACACTCAGAAGTACAGGACGTGCAAAATGGATCTAGTATTAGAATTATTATAATGTAGAGATTACTTTGTGGTTATTAGATGTTAGACTGCAATTACTTACCCCCAGCCCCAAACGCATATTAAAATAAATATTCTATATGGTCACATGCTTATGAACTAGCTGAGTCATTAACTGTTGGTCTAGTTCTGCTATTTTTGGTCAAGATTAGTTTCAGTTCATGGGTTCAGTTGGATGTCTTGTCTAAGTACTATTTCCCCCCTACTGGACACATCAAACTTTTGAATGCATCCTTCTACTTGAGATAGATGGCAAGAGAAAATGTTCTGTGCACAAGCACATTTTACACTTTTACTCGCATCAGTGCTGCACGTCTCCTGTGGACCAAAGCAATGTATAAGTTCAAACCCAAAGAAAAGAAACGAAAACTAAGCTCTTCTCACAGAAATGGTTAGAATGTCAAAGAACATTCTAATATATGCAATCACAAATAATAATCAATTCCACTGAATT
>NW_004524582.1:7035429-7036722 GCF_000260255.1 Octodon degus | reverse complement strand
AAAAGCAAATTTCATATTTCAATCAAAGGTCACATCTGGCATCCTCTTTTTACTCCATTGCAGTAAAAGGTAGCAGCTGTCATTCACCTTCATTAAGAATGAAAGGGGCCCCAGCTAGATAGCTCAGCAGGCTAAAGTGCTTGTTTACGTAAACTCAGGCAAGGCATGGGGACTGTGGTTCGATCCTTGACAAGGCATGCTGCGACAGCCCTACCCCCAGGGCAAGCTGAGCCTGCCAACTTTTAAGTATCAATCAAATGCTAACACTGACATAATGTGTGTCTCCTCACCACACATGAAAATGGGAGCATGGAAACACATAGACACACAAGCACACTGCTTCCACACCGTGCTCTTGTCTACTATTGTGCCCTTCTGTAATCTCTTAAATTCAGGAACAAAGTAATTGTGCTGATCTCTAAATTTCTGATGAAACTATAGAAAGTTTCCATTCGCTTCCTGTTTTAGAATAGTCATGAAGAGAGTATTTTTACTGTGTTATTATTATTATTGTTACGTTTCTTTTCCTGTATGAAAATGTCCATGTATTGCCAAATGAAGAACTATTGTTCAGTTTTGTTTTATCTAAAATGTACATAAGACCAAGTTCATATTTGTTCAAAACACAGTTTTTCAAAGAGAAATAAGTTGGGATGTCTCTTGCAAAGTGATGTTTTGTTTTTGTATGGAATGATTTCCCAGTTTTTCAGTTTGCTTTACTTATGATTAGGTTTTGCAAACACTTTTCCAAACTAAATTGCAAACACACTATAATCAACATCTGTATAATTTTGAATCATAGAAATATTTACACAATCAGTAAAACATGTACACACACTGGTTTAGGGTAAGTAATCAACTGTGTTACAAAAATTAATAATAAAACTGCCAAGTGAAAATTTCAGTAAGTTCTCTTAATGTTTCATTTGTGGTCCATGTAATACATTTATTTTGCAGAATAATTTGGCCTAGTTGTCAAATAGTCAGATCAGAAAAGATAACTTTGAAAACCCTAATTCTAACAAAGAACAATATTGCTTTAAATAAAGTATAGTGTTGGCCACTTTTGTGATCATGTACGTACAACTGATTTTTTTTTTTTTTTTTGTGGCTGACTCAACTAACCCTGGGGGCATGGCTGGCCCAGAATGTGGTGCCAGGGATTGAACCGTGGACCCTGCATGCTTGCCTAAGCAAGTGCTTTAGACTGCTGAGCTATCTTGCCAGCCCTGTTTGCTTTCAAATAAATGTAGAAATTATTCTTTTAAATGGATATTTGTTAGTTTATAGTGA
>NW_004524582.1:7032431-7035329 GCF_000260255.1 Octodon degus | reverse complement strand
TTCTAATACATGTCCTTTAAATTTTAACTTTTTTCAATAAATTGTGTTTGATTATATAAAAACATTGTATTAGGGTTCATCCAGAATTTAACAAAAAGACACATCTAGAATATGTTTACTATATTGATACCATGTCATTGAAACTACTGAGAAAAACTAGTGTGTGTGTGTGTGTGTGAGTGTGTGTGTGTGTGTGTGTGTGTGTGTGTGAGAGAGAGAGAGAGAGAGAGAGAGAGAGAGAGAGAGAGAGAGGAGCATGTTGAGAAATAAGAAAGTAGATAGTGAAAGTGGAAAAGTCTTCATACAGGGTTTTCAAGCAGAATCACATGATTAAAATGCTTGTAGAAATTTATTCAAGTCTGTAACAGTACACTGTCATGATGAACAAAAACTGATATGGATTGTTTATTGGAAAAGTCTTTTTTGTAACCCTATTGGTCAGGTTTTACCATGTTTAAATACATGTTACATATTTGAGTTAAAACTGTCTTCATAAATGTGTATGAAGAGTCATACTGTATGAGAGCTCACAGAATAAAGTGGGAAGAAAGTGTGATCTACTGCGATTCCAGGAAGAGCTATTTTCTAAAATGTATAATTGCTGACTGTTACAGACAAGAGGAGATTTGTGTATTGGATTTATCAGTTGTCCACCATGAGTTGGTGGGCCTCAAGGCTGTCAGTAAGATATTAACATAGGATGTTACTGCAGCTCTCTGTAAGAAATGAAATGCTTGGACAAGACACATATATTTAGGAAATATTGAAAAGGCAATATTCCTATGACCTATTAATTACTTCAATATTGGTTACCAATTTCAATAAGGAATATAGCTTGACATTCACATTTCATGCTCAAGTAACTGTCAAAAAGGTGACTACCACAAAAAGAAGCAATACAGAGAGATGACAAGCTAGACAGGGTAATAAATTCTACTTTAAATATCCTGGGTGACTGGTGCCTAGAACAGAAAATAAATAATTTATATTCCTAATGAGTGGTAGTTGAGACCATACAAGTTTGGTAGTATTTAGTGTATGAGACACTCTAGAGTAATTTTCAGAAGAATTTTTTTTAATGTATCTTAGTATGGGGACTACAGGGTCTCACTACACAGATTGGACTCCTAGTGATTCTCCTTTTTTCAGCCTCCCAAGTGCTGGGATTAAACATATGAACCTCCACACCCAGTCTCAGGGCATACCAGGGTAGGGGCTGGCACAGCATGCCAGGGATCAAACCCTGGTCCATGTACCTGTCTAAGCAGGTGCTTTAGTCCACTGAACTATTTGGCCAGCCCTCACATTATTAGAGTTTAAAATCTGGCACAAAACAGTCCAAATTATTAAAGGGTTCTTAGTAGTCATGAAATAGAACACCCT
Organism: Octodon degus; assembly: GCF_000260255.1. Taxonomy (NCBI): domain Eukaryota; kingdom Metazoa; phylum Chordata; class Mammalia; order Rodentia; family Octodontidae; genus Octodon; species Octodon degus. The sequence goes on along the minus strand of NW_004524582.1, from coordinate 7,033,946 downwards.
AGAAAGACTTGTGAATTCTGTAGAGCATAGATGCCTAAAGTTTTAGTTTTTCTAAGCTATGCTGAGTGAAGAGAAATTTTCTCATGCCACATATAAAATACACTACAAGTGTAATACAGTTAATGGTATAACTAGCAAAGCTTCATTCTTATATTTTATCTTACTAAATTATGTTATGAAACATTATATTCATGTGTTGAGTAATAAGAAATTGATCTACCTCCTCAATAAAATGCCTGAGTTCACAGTCAGCCATATAAAGATAGGTTGAACTATTATCAGTAATTACTTTGTTTTGTGTGCAAACTTGCACACACACACACATACACACACACACACAAGTATTGTCTAATGTCTGTGGTTTTTTATTTACCTGATTGTGGCAGCTGCAGTAGATGAAGTTAGTACTGTACTGTGCCCTTCAGTAAAAACTCTCTTGTTGTTGACTAAGAGCTCTACATTCCAGAATCATTCAGTTAAGTGGAAAAGTACTAAACTATCACAAAAGCTTGTGAACTGTGTGGCTCAATGATTAGCATTCCACATATTGCACATGAGTCACAGGTTGGCCAGAGCTCCTTTCCAGGAAAAGAAAAGGCTGTATATTCACTTGCTAATTCTGTCTATCGTATGAAAATTTTGAATTATAATTCTGGACTGTGGAAGTCTAAGAACAAGCTTTCAACAGGTTCCTGCTTTCCTTTTGAGAGCTCAAAGAAGAAGTTCTCACTTTCCTCCAGTTTCCAGGGGTTTTCTCGTCCACTTTGGCACCTCTCAAAGCGTATAAGCACTATCTCCAGCTCTACCTTAATCCTTGAGGAAGATTTGATTGGTGCATCTACATGTCTGTGTTCAAATTCCCATTTTAGGTAGAGATGAAAGTCACTGTAATATTAAGGTCCTGCTCCATTTCAGTATGGCTTTATCCTAACTATTCACTTCTGCAGCAGCCCTACCTTGTAATAATGCCATATTCTGAATTCACATGAGATTAATACTTTAACATGTGGATTTTGAAATGGGAGCAGGATTTAATGCATAACAGAAGATTTTAGAAAAGAAAGTCATTCAGTAAAATCCATAGATTAGAGAGCCGAATGAAACTATACATTATATATGACCACGAGATTTTGTCTTTTATGGATCAGCTTCGTTGATGGTGGAGGTAGAGACCTGCTATGAGTTTCAATTTGGATAAAAAATGATATAATTAAAAGAATACATTTAAAATCTTTTTTGAAACAAGTGCTTGAGGTGAAGAACAATCAAAGGAGCATTTAGAAGTGCTCTCTAAGTACATAGGGTAACGACACAGGTGTGCTGTGATCTCAATATTTATAACTCTAAAATTCAAATCTTCAAATTTTTATTCTCAAGGTGACATTATTAGGAGATGAGGCCATTAGGTGATGATCAGGCTACGGGAAAATTTTGCTCATGAATGGGATTAGTGCTCTTTAAAGAAACCCAGAAGTCCTAGCCCAGGTCCGGTGAGTGTGCGGAGAGCTTCCTGCT
>NW_004524582.1:7031198-7032119 GCF_000260255.1 Octodon degus | reverse complement strand
TGTCCATCTTCTGTCCTCAAGTGTATTTTTTGAACAAGAGGAGACTTTATCCTGAATGTGTATAAGCAGCAGATTTGGAAGGTCTCCCTCATTAGTTCTCATTTGCAGAGCCACCTGGGCAACCCAAACTGCCTCATTTACAGAGAATTAGTAACTGCCTTTTCTCAGGTCTTCCAATTACCCTTGAGAGTGCTATATCTAGAGCAACATACACAACTTTGTTACTTCTATTTATCCTAATTCCCTCATTTCAAAGTGCTTACTGTTCATTTCATTGATTGAATCTGAGAGATGGCTTTGATGAGGTCACATTGCTCTCAAATGTCTGTATCAGAATGACTCATCCACATGGCTGACACTGACAAAAGATCTACAAACTGCTGTACAGGGTTGCAGGGTAATGTGGTCATTAAGAGTGGAGGGGATTTGACTGAATTTGTCAGATACAAATGTTACATTTTTTGTTATATAGGTCTTGCTTTATCTTGGTCTTAGCCATCCAGCAGAAAAGTATGAAATTGAGGTATACAAAGTAATATGCTGAGCTGTAAAAGGCTAAAGTCAACAACTTCTGATATTGCCAGTCTTGCGGATAACCCACTACTACTATGGACTACTGACTATATTGGATTGCTTTGCTGAATTCATTCACCCGCAATATATGAATGGCAATGGAATACACATCTCTGACAAAAGGTAACATAAAGGGGATATAAATGGACCATTTTGTATTGGAAAAATATATGTATCTGTGTATACACAATAGCATAAATATACAGCTACTTTTCCTTAGTTCAATGAGAAGAAGGTTTTGAATTAATAGTGTTTAGACAAGATATCATGTCTGCATCTTGTACTAGGAATAACCACTGCAAAGACAACAATATGCAATGTATCAATTATTATAACTGTACTACTAAC
>NW_004524582.1:7016210-7018843 GCF_000260255.1 Octodon degus | reverse complement strand
TCTTGTACAGCAATTAACCACTAAGAAGAATATATGCAGTGTATTATTTGTTGAAAGTGTACTTCTGATTGGATTTGAAACTGTCTCATTGCTATCTGTTTATCAATAAAACTTTGAAAAAAAATCCCCCTTAACTGTTGAAACAATTGCTTAGTGGTCTGAAACACAGCAATAAAACTTTGTAAACATTAAAAAAAATAAAGAAACCCAGAGACCCTTCCCCACTTTTACTTTGTAAAATGAGAGAAAATGTCCCTGTCCTTCTGGAAGTGTGGGCTCATCAGACACAAAATCTATCATTGCCTTGATTCTAAACCTCCAAGTTTCTAAGGATGTGAGCAATGCCTTTCTCTTATCTACTGGTCACCCAGTTTATGACAGTTCCTTAGTGCATCCTGAACAAACCAAGGTATGTTTTGGTCCTACCATGACATTTTATTTAAAAATGGACCTCGTGGAGTTGCTAAATTTCCAAATGTAATGTTGTGTCACAGACAGAGCCCCAGAGTCAGTCTCCAATCATCTGTGACCAGAAGCCCCTCTTCAGGAGCACTGAGGACAGTCTCTTGAGCATTCTGGGGCTCACTTGTCTATAAAGTATGGAAAACATTACTGGAGAACCAGAAAGAAAGTTGTGAAAGTGCAATGTATTACATTTGTGAGAAATGGATGTTAAAAATTGTGTGTTATATCATTTTGGAATTTGTAGCTACATTTTATGTACATCCTTGTATTTCCTCCTGATCAAAATTATTTGTCACAAATATGAAGTATTTATGAATATTTAGAGCATACAAAAGTAGATTTATTCTGATTGCCAGAATACAGTAAAGAGGCTTAGAAATATAACCATCTATTAGAAACACTGCATGTTCTTATCTTTAAGTATTCAAGTAGTGCATGGTTATAAAAATTGGTGTTGAGTAGCATTGAGAGCAGCAGATCTGAAGCAATCCTTGTAAGTAATACTGGAACAGAAAATCCCAAAGAAAGCATCGAAAGAGAATCTGTTCTGGATTTAATAAAATAGTAGAATCTCATTTTAGCATATGCTCACTAGGAAACATTAATGGCTGTTATACTCACATTTATAATTCAATAAAATGTAATTGTATATCCTTTTTAAATCAAAAAATTCTAATAAGAATGATTGATTAAATGGCATATTGCAAGTAATAAAAGTTACAAAATGCAATAAATGAAAAAACTACAACTGTGTTTCAATCACAGTTCCTTAGGTATTTAGTTTCTAAACCTCAAAGTAGAAATGCCACTTAAAGATTAATATTAAATTTTAGACATTGCACAATTTCTCATTCTAAAGTGCCTATTTGTCCCCAAACTGCATGCTGAAGTGTGGCAAATTTATGTTCTGTTATTCTAAAACAGCAGACTCTGACAGACTATAGCAATGAATGATTTATCAAAGGATTTTATTTAAGTAGTTTCAGTATCTAATAAACATGTGAGGCAATATATCATGCTGTATAAAGTGTAGCTTATGTTATCATTTTCTTGTACATCTGTTAGAAAGAATGACAAATAACTGAAGATGGCCAAGTAGGTGGTCCATCCCAGTTACCCCAGATACTCAAGAGATTGAAGCAGAAGGGTCCCAAAAAGATTAAGATTAACCAGGGAAACTTAGCGAGAATCTTCTCAAAAGTAAAATTTAATACAAGACTATAGGTGAATCTCAGTGGTATAGTAAATTCTTCATGTACTTGGCCCAGTCCCACACAAAAAAAAAAAAATCTAATGTGTCTTATTTCAAAACATCTAGGGCTGACAAAATAACTCAGCAGATTAAAGTGCCTGCTTTGGTAGATGCAGGGGCCAGGAGTTTGATCCCCCAGGTCACGCTAAGTGATCAATTGAGCCTGGGCATGGTGGTGTGCATTTGTAATCCCAGCATTTGAGAGGCTGTAAACAGGAGGATCACTACGAGTCCGATCTATGCAGTGAGAGCCTGTATACCCTGTACACCCTGTCCTAAATAAAAAAAAAAATCTTGTGTCCAATGTCACTTTCAGCAATACACTGTAACATTGTTTTATCAGGAGACTACTCTGAATTCTTTGTCAAGTAGTGCTAGTGCATGTGACTAACACTACTTCAGTTTTTCACATATAAAATGAAGAAATAAACATTCTTATTTCTTGTGGCTAGGCATACACCTGGGACTTTTCATTCTAGTCAGTGGCCGGATTTACCAGGTGAGTTGGAGTCACAGTCTAGTGAAGAAGTTACATCTGGAGCAACCCAAGATGCACAAGGAGTGGCAGAAAGGTCAGGCATACTGTGCAAGAACACTTACTGAGAATTCCTCACAAGAGCAGTATAAACCTCAGCACATTCTTTTGATTGATTGAGTATATTTTTGTCTCATTCCTAAAACAGGTAGAGGCAATTTTATGACATCATCTTTATCATATATATTATATTTATTATATTATACTATGTAGGGATTGTGCATTTCTCACACTGAAATATTAGGTGTTTTTATAGACTCAGAGCTCTGAAATGAATTATAATTTTACCTAACATTTCTACAGATTTTTCTCTCCGTACTATTTTCATTCTAAATGAATTATGTAGTGATTATCTCTGTCTCTCTCTGTTTCTCTCTGTCT
>NW_004524582.1:6998389-7015842 GCF_000260255.1 Octodon degus | reverse complement strand
GCATGCTGAGTTGGCAACAGAGTCTGGGCATGGTGGTGCATGCCTGTAATCCCTGCATGGAAGAGACTGAAAACAGGAGGATTGCCCTGGGTCCAATCTGCATAGTGAGATCCTGTACCAAATACACACAGACACACACAGACACAGACACAGACACACACACACACACACACACACACACACACACACGGAATTTATATACTCGAATAATGTGTCGTTAGAGAAATCTGAGTATGGATAATCCTGGTCCTACAACCCACCTTCCTCCCAACAATAGGACAAGAATTTAAAAGTTATGGTTTTTGACATTGAAACCAATGGAGCTACCATTACATCCTCTGTCTCCAGTCCACACACCGGGCAGAAAGTACATCTTATTACTTCACTGATGACTACTAAGGCTTCACATTTTCAGAGTACGAAGTTAATTTCTGAGTTCCACTTTTTGTTAATTGTTCTCATTTCAAAAAGGAACAGTCACCTCCGAACTTCCTCCCAGCGGTGTGGCTGCCCTCGCCATCCTAGTGCAGTGTGCCCAAGTCGCCCCAGTTCTGTCTCTCCCGGTGTACACATCCTGCTGGAAATTCTCATCCATCCCTTGCCCTTCTGTGCCCTTGTGTAGTGTTTTTTAACATCCTACTATGCTGATTTCTAGTTTGTCTCCTACACACAAGGAGTGTTATTATCCTTGCCGGAAGAACTTCCTTGAAACCTCTATGTCAGTGCGTCACCTGCCTGACGCAAAGATACTGGGGCTGGAGCGAGTTCATTTATCACTTCACTGCACTCTCAAAGGTCATGTTACTTCTCCCTGTTTACTTTCTTTCTTTCTTTCTTTCTTTCTTTCTTTCTTTCTTTCTTTCTTTCTTTCTTTCTTTCTTTCTTCTTTCTCTTTCTTTCTTTCTTTCTTTCTTTCTTTCTTTCTTTCTTCCTTTTTTTTTGTATTTAGTACAGTGTCTACAAAGCATCACTATATAGATCGGACTCATAGTGATCCCCCTGTTTTCTGCCTCCCAAGTGCTGGGATCACGCGCGTGTGCCACCACGCCCAGTCTCAGTCGCCCTCAGCGTGCCTGGGGGCCGGGCCGGCACGATACCCTGGATACTGAACCCTGGTCGCTGTGCCTGCTTAGGCAGGGGCTTTGGTCCACTGAGCTATCCCTATTCAATTTCAACTGATAAATAATTTGGGCTTCTGGTGATGACACAGATTATTAATGCCTTTGTGTGAAATATCTTTATAGGCATAACACAGTGTGCAACATAGCGAGATTCAGAAAACTGGAATAAAAGAGGCCAGAGACAACTGCAGTCCTCGGGTTCTTAGAAATCCAGGCTCAGATTCACAATGGGTTCTCTGAGCAGAACCAAACAGGTGACAGAGGGTCACACAATGCTTGTCTCATGATGAATGGTTCCTTCTCTTTTTTTTTTTTAAGAAAAAACAAAATGGAAAAAAAAAAAAAAAAAAAACCAACAACAGCATTAGAAACATACAGAATTTCACCAAACAAAGTAATAGGAATTTGACAACAGTTGATATATTACATAATATTATCTTCAAATTAGTTATTTAGATTACCAGATGGAAACTTAAATAATTGGAAAAAGAAAAAGAAAAAAAAAGCATTAACGAAGTGTCCTCATCCACACTTTTACATTCTTCCTCTGAGCTTTAATGATATATAAGGGAACAAGCATGTTTATTACTATGGACTGTTTATTATAATTACTAAGCCTACTAATACTTTGTGTTATTTAAAACTATTGAAAGAGTCTAATCATGTCAACTGCTTGTATTTCAAATGCAAGAGCTATGTTTCCCTACTTTCTCCTCTAGTTATTTGAAACTGTAGAGCAACATTGGTCTGGTCATTGGTTCACAATGAGATCTTGAATTACTTAATTTCCATAAATTTACTTTAAGTATTCTGTTTGAAATATCACTCTTCTCTCATTTTTTATTAATAAATTTCTTCCTTCCAAAGCCAATCAATACCCAAGGCCTGCAGTGCTAGGCTCCCCTCCGGAGCACGTGAGATGGCAATTGAGACTATGTACGGTGGGGCGTGCCTGTAATCCCAGCTCTTGGGAGTCTATAAACAGGTGGATCACTATGAGTTCGATCTACTAGTGAGATGCTGAACACCCTGTAGACCCTTCCCTAAAATATATAAAAAAGGAAAGAAAGAAAAGTCAATCAATGAACCTTTCCACCTCGTATAGAAGAGTGAGTCACCCTTTAAATATTTTGTTTCTCAGAAAAATTGCAGTATTTCTTCAATAATTTGTAAGCATTATGTATACATACATATTATCTACCATATATGTGACTAATTCTTTGTGTTACTGCTTTAGTGTACATTCATGTAGCATTTAGGTTATGTACATTAAGTAAAATAATTCACACTGAGGTACCAATTTATTCTTCTTGTGAAGGCTTTATACAAAAAGAAAGGCACCAAGTATTGGCAAGGAAGAGAAATGAGAGTCCTTGTACAATGCTAGGGGAATGCAAAATGCTGAAGTCATTCTGTAAAGCAAATAGTTTATCAAAAAATTAAATATAGACTCAACATAACAGTCACCAACTCTTATCTGAAGTACGTGTTCCCATTTATTTAAAAAAAATCAATAAAGGAATGTCTTGATAGCAATGTATGTCGACTCAGGGTAAAACAAAGTCAAGTCCATCACAAAGTCATTAAAAATAACCTTTACAGCCATACAATGAATAATATTTAGTTATAAAGGTAAACAAAATCTGACTCTTTGTAGAATACATTTGAAATTTTAGCACAATATTCTAAATGAAAGTGGCCATGTATAACAATTTCATCTTTTTAAAAATGTCCAGGTAGGGGAGATAGCTCAACAGCATAATGTCCAGAGTAGGAAAGTCAATAAAGATAGAAAGTACATTAACCATTGCTATCAGTGAAAAAAGAAGTATAATCAATGACTTCTAATGGGTTCAGTTCTTCTGGGCTAGTGGCAATATTCTGCAGTTAGGTAGTAGTGGTAGAATTATTTGCACAGTTTTGTGAACATCTTAAAACTATTTCAGAAGGGCAAATTATGCAGCATGCGAGTTATAATGCACTACAAAATGAATAAAATTACCAGAAAATATTTAACTTATTATTTGTAAGTTCTGCACCCCTAAAAGTTAATTAAATATTCTCATAGTCAAATAACATATAGGTGAATACAAGGTAAAATGACTAAAAATTAATGATATGAAAAAGTGTTTTGCAACAATTCAACACAGCTCTTAACCTTACTATTTAGTATATTTTATGAGGTTCCTAGTACACATACACAATTGTAAAATAAGACGTAGCACCAAATGTAAGGACAAAGCTGCTTTGTTGTTGTCCATTGCTACATGCGTATGAAGAAATGAAGAACATAAATCCATCTACACTCCTTAAAAGTGCAAGATTTTGCTCTTTATTTTCAATCTCTCAACACTGCCCTAGTATTTAGAGCTTTGACTGTGCAGGAGCCTGCAAGGCAGCATGGATTTAGTCAAGTGTAACGTTGTTCAACAACAGAGATCTGTGCCACACACAGGAGGTGGAGGCTGGCCGTTTCCTGGGGAAGCCTTGCATGTGTAAGCACTTGAAGGTCTCCTATAATCTGACTATGATCTTTGGTAAAATAGAGGAATTTCTCAATTTTCTCTTCTACTTTCATCTCAAAACAATTCAAGAGAATTCCTGTTCTCAAGCCACTTCCTTCAGGAAAAATTACAAATGATGAAGAAGTTAAAACAAAGTAGCCAAAGACATAGTTGGTTTGCCAAAAATGGCAAAAAGATGCTATTTTAGATATTAATGGATGGAATCCAGTATGGAAAAAAAATTACCTTTTGGATCCAGAGTTATGAGGCCAGAACAACCCATTTCGTAGTACAGAGAAAACACAGTGCATTCAGATAAGAAGATACTTGAGTTCTTTTTTAAGACTCGAAAAAGCTGAGTCATCTATAGAGACAAGTACCAATGTTGCCAAGCACTGCACTTCTTTCCATTAAAGCCTTCTTTAATTTGTTCGTGGCAGGTAGCTGAAGTATACTTTAAATTAGTGTGTTATTTTTTTCCTCCAGCTTTGTTGGTAGAGATTTCATATCCTTTCTCTCATATCAATTTTTATTGAACATGCAAAAGCATTGCAGGGAAATGAACAAACTGCATAAATGATAGTTATTTGTTGCGACGACGGCCAGACCTCCTTAGGCAAGCACTTCCTTTTAGTATACTTTAATTTAGCATAATTTAATTTACTGTAGAGAAACAAAGCTGACCTCTTATTTGTGTTACAGAATTTGCATGCATGCAGTTTAGTAAAGCAGCATAATCTCATTATCACAGGCTTTCAAAAAGAAATCTAAGAGAGTAACTATTTTTATTATTAAAAGGTAGTCCAGTAAGAAGTGATGAAAACAATGACATTTAGAACAAGTTGTGAAATAAACATTTTAAAAAACCAATTAGGTCCTTTTTTCTTATTTCATTTTCTCTTATTTTTAGCTACCATTCATAGAACTGTTGCTCAGAAGGCTGAGTACAAAGTATCATAGACCCAATATGTTTTCAACTTGTTTAGTACTATTTCTTCTATTCCAAAAGAAATATTGTATCGTGAGCGCACACGCATCAGAATACTTTTCACTAAGTATGTAATTTATTATAGGTATGATTTTAAATTATGTGTCTTTTAATTTAGGTTGCCTTTTATTCTTAGTATGCTTTATTACATGCATTATGTGAGATATATAACCAATAGAATATTTTAATCAAACACTAATTTAGAAACAAATTACTGTAATTTTATAGATATTTATTTAAATCCATTTTGTAAGATCTTGCTCAATTAGTGTATTTCATTTACATATTTTCTTCATCTCTATAGTTCTTGGAGAAAAGATCAAAATTGCAATGTTTGTCTTAGCCTTATAGGAACATATCCTTGTTTATAGATGTAATTACATCAGAAAACCTGACAAATTATATTTAATTGTTGGTGTCCTGCTTGATAGACTATATCATCAATCATATAGTATAAAAGTTTTGAGATGATTGAGTGCAAAAAAATCCTTTTACGATTTATTGAAATGCCTATATAGACAACTTTTTTTTAACATAGTAGTTGTATTTATTTAGATACTTTGAAACTACAATTTGGAAAATACAAGATTTTTGTATGTTAGCCCTTTTTATGTAATTTTTTTTACAATTCATCATCATAAGGCATTTTCTAGATAAAAGAATCTTATAAAATGTTTGAAGTGAAAGTGTATCAAATTTAGGTAGTTTTCATTTTTCATAATAGACTGTTTTCCAACAAGATTCTTTCTTTGGGATTTTTTTTGTTGTGTTTAAGATGTCACTGCTGAGTACTTGATCAAAATGCTTTATTCCTTTTAAATTTATAGTGAATATATAGAGAGAGGGAGTTGGGATAAGATAGATGGGTTCAATTGCACTCAATATTTTTATTTTACAAGTGTATGTTCCTATACTTTTGAACAGAGATCAACAACAATGCTTCGAGGCATTCTCACCAACTGCAAGGTGTTCTCTCACTTTGAGTGTCTTGTTTTGCTTTTAATTTGCATTTAGAGTGTATCTTCTTCTAGCTGGAAAGTAGTACTCTCACTTCAATAAGTGGAACAGGAAAAATGTTTGTACATCTGAAATTGTCAAATGTTGTTCTTATTGTACTTTAAGAAAACCAAAATAAAGAAATTATAAAAATGGATTTACTTTCCATCTGTCTGAATTTCATGAGACCTACATTTTACAATTGATTTTTATAAGCTTTAATTAGAAGCTGATTTCAGGTCACTCGATTGTTTTTCTTACACCAGGGCACCATAGGTAGTTTGAATCGATGATTGGGTGTAACTGTGTCATGATGTGCTTACTCAGACTTCTACACCAGTTACAAGTTAAATTTGTGTGGCCAACAAGAATAGAAAAACAACATGCTAGACTTTAAGGAGATGAAACATTCGTTGATTTCTTGTGCTGTACGCAGAGCTATGTGGTCTCTTGTTTGACATAAGATAGAAGATGTTCTACTTTTCTGCCTGCAGATTAAGGACAGGTCTGAGTAATGATGCAAAGGGAGGTAGAGAAAGGACAAAGCAATACGATTTGTTAATTGCTCGACAATGTAAAATGCAAGTTAAAAAGTTCTTTGATGAGGTTAACTCAAATATTGAATTGTGAAGTAGTCTATAATTATGTAATTAGGTTGTACAATTTAGGATTGCTTACATATTTTCTTCTTATATCAAATCTTTTTCCTAAAGTTATATTGCCTCTGTTAGCATGGTACTCCAAGTATTCTCAAAATAGAATGATCTCACTAGATATCATTTTTCAAATAGACTCTGAATTATTAAGAAGCAGAATTAAGTATTTTCTTCTGTGTGCTCAATTAAACTATAGTAAATACTTCTATAATTTAACTTTTTAGATATTTGCTCCTCTGTCCAATTAATTCTGTATCTAGTTCACTGTGCATTTTTCCAGACTCCATTAAACTCATCAAACCCTAATATATTTTTAAAAGATATTTTTCTCTAATTCTTGTCTATCAGAGATTAAATTTGATATCATGACTCTACATTGCAGCCTGTGAAAGCAGTACCTCTATCTCTGACTCAATCTTGAGTGCTTCCTGTCAATATTATTGTCAATTCATATTGTCAATGTTAACATTCCCGCTGGCAACATTCCCCAAAACTCATGTGCTTCATTGCCCATTAATGGGTTTTTGGGGAAGTAGGTGGAAAATGAGGTCTCTGGCATCACCCATTGAATTAATGCACTTAGGATCACATTTGGTGACCCTTAAGGGTGTGAGGGAAGCAAGAGTTGTAATCTCATTGGATGGAACATCATGGAACATGACATGTGGACTAAGTCTGGTGCCTGGCCCCTCTTCTCTGGCTCTTCCTTTCTCTCTGTTTTCTGGCTCCCTTGAGGTGAGCACATTTCCTCCATCATGCTCTTTACACATAATGTTTCTGTCTAGCCCTGGCCCTACGGCCTTAGGACCAAATCGCCATGGACTGAATTATCTGAAACCACGAGCCAAAGTAAATCTCTCCTCCTTTAAGTTGTTTATTTCAAGTGGCTTTTCAACTATCTACTTGCCATTTCTACTTAGCTTCCATGCATATGTCTCTAACTTGGTAGTTTTTAAACACATTTTCCCCAGAGAGTATATAACCATTCTGTCTTATCCCTTAAACTGTTCTTGATTTCTCTCTTTTTTGCACAGAGTATAACGTTTATCATCAATCAAGTAAAATTGTGCTTCCAAAATCCATCTCACTGATTTATATCGCTGTTGTCATTTTAGTGTTCTGTAATATATTTATCCCCACTGAACTTTAGTTTCTCTGGTCTCCTTACAAATTCTATACTTTAGCAGTTGCCTTCCTCACACTCATCATAGTGTCAGTCTACTAGAAATATTCACATGTATATTCTTGGACATGCTTGGCTTTTACTCTTCCTTTATATTTCAGCTTTGTTTTGCTTTTTTACCCATAATATTGAACCATTATATAAGTGAAAATCACCTGTATAGGAATCTTGTGCTACCCAATTCTTTCCAAGCATAGAACTTTATCTTCCTCCTTCCAAGTACTCAAAAGGTCAATATTCTATATTGTTTTCTTAATATATGAATGCATTGATTCATCCATTATTATTCAAGGATCATGATTACAATAACTATTTCAGCATTATTTACCAAATATTTGCTACAAAGCTGAGCCAATAGATGACCCACAAAAATTTATTACAAAGATAGATGTACAGATTTTAAAATAAGAGAAATAATAATATATTCAAAAGGATAAACATGGGAAATAAACTAGAATAAGTTTGTCTTAATTCAAGCTCCATGGGGCCAGGGAGATAGCTTTGCCACATAACTGCCTGCCTGGCAAAAGTAAGGTTCTGAATTTCATCCCCAATACCAGGGGAAAAAAATAATCTCCATGAAGGCAAATAAATTTTGTTTATAATCACTGTATTCTATTGTCTCGTGGGCATTTGTACCATGTTGTATCTCTTCAATAAAAATTTGCTGGATAAATAAGAAAACTTGAAAGATAATATTTAAGGCAAACTGAATGACAGAATAATAAATGTTGAGAATTGCTTTCAATATAAATAAATATAAACATTTGTGTCTCCTACATATACATTATGGCAAGACATCTTTTTGTTCTACAAAACATCTGCTAAGATATGCGCTATCTTGTAAGTTGGAGCATAAAAGGAATAAAACAGTTTTTGGGGTCACTGTATAAGATAATGTAATCAAGGTAATGAAGAAGCCTGAAATAACTTAAAAATCAAGAATCACAGTAATGAATTTACTAACCATTACAGTGACTTTCATGAAGGAGAGAAAAAAGAGCTCACATTTTAGACTTTGCAACAGAACTTGTATAAAGAAAAGAAGAAGCAAAGATAATCAAAAATCTAAATATACTTTTGATAGTGTATCACATATTATGTGCAGTTTTGTTTTATATTACTTCTGTGTAAGATATATATGTAGTTTTTAGTGGAAAGAAAATTTAATGCAAAGTTATCATAAAGAGATGAAATATACTATGCATGATTTAATTTTTTCCCAAACTTGATTTTCTATCATTTCCTGTCTAGTTTTCCTAATACAAATCGTTACTACATCTGTTTTTACTTCAATTCTCTATCAGCATATGTAATTCAGTTTAATTTCTCCTGTCCCCCACTTACATTTCTTTGCACAATCTGTAAGATTATGGGAAATAAACTTTTAAAATAACTGCTGAATTTTAGAAAATTGATAGTGAAATAAACAACACAGTCAACAGCACAAAGAGCAAAATAATTTTCAGTACATGTTAAATTTTTCATATGACAAACTGTTCTCTCACTTTATTATTTTAGAATGAAAAATGAATTTCATAAAATTAAATATTCCTCTAACTCTGTGAGTTTCATAAGTACAAACAAAAAACCTTTGAAAGTTACATGATCTTGTTTTAAAGAACAATCCCTTAAAAAGCAGATCAATTTTAATTCTTTTACAGCCATTTATATGTCAATACAATGTCCAATGAGTGATAAATGTGATAAGTAATTTAACCATTTTCCAAATTAAAGATACTATATTTGTTTTCATATGTTCAGTATTTATTGCATGAGATACTATACGAGTAATTTGGAGAATGTCCCTTTATATGTTCTAGGTACTTCTTTTAACTTTATTCTCTCTCTGTCTCCATCTCTGTCTCCGTCTGAATCTCTGTCTTGCTCTCTCACTCTCTCTCATTCTGTCTCTCTTTCTGTCACCTTTTTGTGATCAAACCTAGAAATTTTGTTTATCCTATTCAAGTACTCTCCTATCGATCTATACTTTTATCCACACATGAAAACTGTTTTTAATTTGATAAATAGATGGGACATTGTTAATAAATTGTAAAATACTGTTTCATAAAACTTAAATTATAGGCTAGGGAAGGATTTATTAGTGTTAAACTCATAATAAAATGGTGTTTCTCTAGAGTTCATTTGAGGATCTGGTCTTAATATTTTGCTTTGAGTATCAGATTCTTTCTTAAATAATGTATATTATTTTAATCCATAAATTATAAGTACAAGTGTGTTTTTATAATAATGCAATTCAAACCTGTATCCAATAGTTGCATTTAAATTTTAAGACTATCATTTTGGTTGTTAGAAAATATATTTTAAATTAACAAATAAAAATAATGTATATTTAGTATGTATTTTTTTACAATATGTTTGCCTTTTGGAGTGACTAGCCCAAGCTAATTAATGTATGAACTGATCCTTATTACATATAACTTTAGGGGTTTGAGGAAACTGTAAGTGTACTATCAGAGACTTTTAAGATTATAATGCATTGTTTTAACTAAAACCATTTTGTTGTATGTCTCTTGAATTTATTCTCACTTAGTGGAATTTTATAACATTTCAACAACATCCCCCCAATTCCTCCCTCTCCCAGTTGCTAGTTAGTACCTGTTTATTCTCCATAAGATCAGCTATGGTACTTTATATGGCACATACAAGTGAGATCAGACAGTATTTCTTTGCCTGGTTTATTTCACGTATTATAGTACCCTAGAGGTTTGTCTACATTGTTATAAATTACAGAGCTTTTCACATGGGAAAGGCCACACAACATTTCATTGTACATATACACAATATGTTTTGAATTTATTCATCCACTGGCAAACTCTTAGGTTGTTCATACAGTATGAATGTAGTGAATAATGCTCTACTGAAACAGGGGGAAGGACAGTGCTTTAATGTGGTGATATCAGGGCTGGCCAGATAGCCCAGCAGACTAGAGCACCTGCTGCTTAGGCAGACCATAAGGACCAGGGTTCAATTCCCCCCTCCTGGCATGTTGTGCCTGCCCTGCCCCTGGGGCATATGGAGGTGTGACTGAGACTGGGCATGGTGGTGTGATCCTGTAATCCCAGGGCTCAGAAGGCTGAGAACAGGAGGATTACTGTGAGTCTGATCTGTGCAGTAAGACCCTGCACTAAATACATTAAAAAATGGTGATTCATTTCTTTTCTTTTTCTTAGATATGTATTTGTTAAGGGGACTTTAGTATTACATGTTCAGCAGTCTTGTTTTCAATTTTTTAAGGAATATCAATTGTATTCTCTAAAATGGTTATTTAAATTGGCATTTCCATTAAAAATGTTCTAATGTATCTTTTTTTCTCCACAACCTCGCCATTGCATATTATTCTACTTTTAAATTGTAACCATTCTAACAGATGAGGTGATATCTCACTGTATATTAGTACAGATTTTGCTAACCATAGGTCTATCTTGGCTCATAGTCAGTAAACCATGGTACTCAGGAAACAAAGTCAAGAACACACCCCTCCCTGTCATGCGCTGAGTGGCACAGCTCTTCTCACCAGACCCTATCTCCTGTCAGCACATTCAGCTTCTGAGCTCACCAAGAGATGAATCCACTGATGCATATAACACTCCCATAAGCCAGTTATCTTAAAAACATGTGAATTATTGGGGAAATATGTTAGTTCTAAACCATCACATTGTGTTCCTCATGCATTAAAAACTACCATGTTTATTTCCCTATGCAAAAATATTAGTTGACAATTTGAACAGTGCTGAAAAGCAAAGACTAAAGTCTCCTCTGAGATCTATGGCAAGCACTTAGCTGTGAGCCCTGAAAAAAATATGAAAAAGGCAGCTAAATATCTGCTAAATACAAAAATCTCAATTCCATAAGGGATAAATATGAGAATAGAGAGGAATCTAAAAAGCAAGGCCAGGTTCCAACATAACAAGCATTACATCCTGCAATTCTATGTCCAGAAGCTGAGTCATTCCGTGGTGAGAAGGGAGCTATGAAGAGTAGCCCCAGGCATAAGATTTTTCAAGATGAAATCCAAATCCCTTCTCCCTTTGAATGGTTTTCCTCATTACTGAGGGCTTCTTCAGTATATGGTACAGATTTCTATAACCTGTAACTTATTGAGATCTCCAACATACTTCGGGACTTATTCTCACAACTACATATACTGTTTGCCCTGGGATCCCTTCTTTGTCTCCTAAACCACTCTTTGAAATGGGGTGAATATTCTTCCTTACCCCACAATTCGTGCATTCTCTATGGTAGTGAAACACACATCATGTGGAGGATGCCAAGTTGGTTGCAGGCTGAGCAGTAGGCTAGACCTCTTGGACTGTGCCTATGGAGCACTCTGAGTACCTAAATAGCTGGGGAAACACTTCCCTCTGAAGACCTAAATTAGCAAGACTCACTTTACTCTCTTCTCAAAGTCTTTAAAATGTATTAACTCTATACATCTTTGGGCCTGTGAATTTCAGGTCTGGTCAATTCCTAAGGTGACTTCCACTACATGTTTTATTGTCCTTACATATAGTCCTTGACTTCATATTAGTACAAAAATTCTTTCTCTGCTTTTGCTTCCTTGGGGAAATCCTGGAAATTCTTTTAATGAAATTTTATTCTGATTTGCACTCTTGATTATCATTACAGATTTGCTTAAAAGAAACCAACAATAACCATGAAACAGGCTGAGTGTTAGATAGATCAATTAGTCTACTGTAATCTCAGTTTCCTGGGAAAGTCTCAGTACTTTGTGGCAAAATGAAGATAAACTTTCAGCCTGATTATAATTCTGGTTTCTAATTTAACTGCTGCAGGATTCCTTGATACAATCAAGACCTTCTGAGGCTGGTCTTTACTACCCATATTTTTAATAGCACTCTCTTTATCTGAGCTCATACCATATTCTAGCAACAATCTCTCACAGCATTTTAGGATTCTTTAGCCTTCATTTCAAAGGTTAGCAAACTCAACCCACAAACCAATAACAAAGGCTGCTAAAACTCATGGTCAGATACAGTCACAGTAATGACCTTCATCCAAAATCTTCTTGGCTAGGATAAAATATTCCACACTCACAGCTTAAAGGAGGAGAAAGGACTTGTCTCACAGTTCTCAGTGGAGCAGTCCATAGTTGGTTCGCTCACAGGCACAAATAACCAAGTAGCAAGATATACTAGAAGAGAACTATTCTATGCTTGTTAACAAGAAAGCAGAGAAAGATGAGAGATGTTAGGGACAAGAATAAACCTGTATAGGTCATACCACCAGGGACCTGATTCTTCAGTTCAGGCCTCATTTCCTATCAGTGCATTTAGTTACTGAATTCATTTATGTGTGTATAGTGAGCCCATTATCCAATTATATTCCAACATGTACATATTCTAACATGTATCTCTCAGGTATATGTTAGATTCAAACAATAATAATATTATAGTTTTATTTTCATTTTTTAGAATGCTAATGTGTATTTCATTATGACTATATTAATTTGCAAACCCACTAAAAATGCTAAATGCTTTCTACATATTTTCAGCAACATTAATCATTCTTTTTCATAATAACTGTTCTAAAAATATGAAAAAAATCTCCCTGTGCTTTTGACTTGCATTTCCATAAAGATTAGTCTTGAATACTTTCATAATCCATTGTACAGTTCTTTCTTTCCTTTTTTTTTCTTTCTGACATGGAGTCTCTCTGTACAGTTCAGGCTGGCCTTGAGCTCAATTTGTAGCCCAGCCTGGTCTTGAACTCACCACAATCCTCTTGCCTCAGCTTCCTGAGTTCTGGGATGGCAGGCATGTGCCACCAGACCTGGCTTCACTAGCCACTTCTATGAGAACTTTATAGAAATATCTACCCAGAGCATTTGTCTATCTTTCAATTAGTGTGTTGTATTATTATTATGTTATTTGTGCTCAGATACATGGCTTTCATTTTTTTTCTCATTTATATATTGTTTCTTCACTTTCTTGATCATTTCCTTTACTAAGAAGAAACTTTTGAGTTTTTAAAATTCCACTGCCCACTTCTTAATCCATCACTTGTTGTCTCAAAGGCAGAAATAACACTACAGATGGACACAGGAGGAATGAAAGAGCCAGGTTAAAAACAAAACAAAATAAAGCAAAACAAACAAGCAAACAACATAAACAACAACAGCAAACAATTGTGATGCCACAATGTGCATCTTACTGCATAGGTCAATCAATGATTATGTACCTATAGTATCTACTCTCCCAAGGAAAAAAAATTCCAGAGTGAAAACTATTCCTTCAAAACTGTCTTTTCGTCATCCAACTACTTACTTGAAAGGTTATCCTTAGAGTGTGTTTTCTGAAAGATATCTTGAAAGATTACAAAAATTAATGTTTTTTCTTGTTTTTCATCTCAATATAAGGTCTACAACTCACTCTGGAATCCCACAATGAAATTACTAGCCTTCTACATGTTAAAAAACCTGACACATTTCCCTGCTTAGCTCACCACACACAGTGATCACTTTTTCAGGAATACTGTGGGACCCAAGTTTTAAGAAACATTTGTTTTATCATCTTCCCTTCCCTGGAAGTATGTACTTTTCCTTTTCTTGCCAGTGGATTTAGTGGGGTAAAATAAGCAACACTACTATTTTATTCATATAGTATTACTATCTCTATTACTATCTCTTTATTCTCTTGCAATATGATACTGATTTTTGTTTTATCTTTGAAACTAAAAGAAGGCTCATTATCTAATTCCTTACAACAAGCTCTTTTTTTGTTTGTAAATGATGCTTGTTCACATTACATGTATATTAAAAATAATTTTAATTTATCAGTCAGAAACATCAATTATGACTGAGAATTATAATCAAATCAGAATTCTCCTTCCTGGTGAAAATAATAAAAAGTAATGATGCACATTCTTACTTTCTAATAATATCTGACTTAGCTAATGGGGGCAAAAGTTAGCAAGTAAATGAATGCCCTGTAATCTACCCATGTTGTTAAAAGAGCAACCACATCTGTGGGACTACGCAGTTTCCAGACAAGGGAATAAATCTATGGTCAAGCAGAAAATGTGAGTTTATAATTAGTATTAACAAATTGTTTTTTAGTTAATTTGTTAAGGAAAGTGTACTGAAATATTGATACTTATCCTCAGTTATTTGACACTGTATAAGTTATTTTCTGCTGTTTAATTTTTTTAGTCTGTCATATATTTATTTATTCACTTGGTACAGGGCCTTTTTTTCAAAATTTTATTGATAAACAAATAGCAATGAGACAATTTCAAATCAAATCAGAAGTACAGCTTCAACAAATAATACACTGCATATATTCTTCTTAGTGGTTAATTGCTGTACAAGATGCGGACTTGAGATCCTATTTACAAACACCATTAGAACAAATCATTCTATTCATTAAGAGAATGCAACTATATATCTAACCTAACCACTTTGAATACACAGATACAAAATGGACATTCATCGGTATACCCCATTTTTTCTAAGTTCTGTTATTGAATATTATAGGCGTGCAAACTCAGCAAAATATTCTAAGAGAGTCCAGTAGCCCATAATAGCATTGGGTCTTCTGTTTAACTGGCAATGTCAGAAATTATTGACCTGAGTCCCCCACAGCTCAAAATAACAGCATGGCTTTCTTTACTTCCTATATTTCGTCTTCATACTTTTCTACTGGATGCTTAAGACCAAGGTGAAGCAGGACCTGTGCAACAAGAGTTGTAACTTTTTGGTCTGAGAAGGTCAGTGAAATGCCCTCAGGATTTATCCTGAGATCCTGTACCTCAGATTGTAGAACCTTTATCAGTGCAGCCATGTGGATGAGTCACGACCATTGCTTGGCCAATGTGCTCTCCGTGAAAGCCTGAGAGAGTGTCTTCTCTCCGTGTGACTCTCCTTAGGCACACTCTACGTCATCGATCACTTTCCTCTTTGACCCCATAATCGTCTTGATCAGAAAATTTGGGACACTACCGAGGTACGTGACATTACAGTACAGGTTCTCATACATCCTGAGTCTTAATTGACCTTAGAAGGTTAGGGCCAAAACGTTGGCTTTCCTTGTTGCCCTCCTTTTTCTCTAATTTTGGTCTGCAAACTTAGGTTGTTAATCATCCAGAAGACACACTTATACCATCCATTAGACAAGCTTATTGGTACAGGGTCTTGCTACACACCTTGGACTCATAGAGATCCTCCTGTCTCAGTCTTCCCAGTTGAAGTTACAGGTATGCACCACCACACATGGTTTCAGTGACCAGCATGGCACACCTGGGATTCTGGGGCTGGAGTTCCAGGGCCAGCACAATATGCAGTAACTGGAGATTGAACCAGGGTCCTTGTACCTGCCATGCAGGTGCTTAGACCCGTGAGCTATCTCCCTGGCCCATTTCTTCTGTTTAAATGAAGCAACCAGAGACATAAAGATTTAATGTAGCAATTATTCATTTCAAGTAGTTTTCTGTGTAATAAGCTTTGGGCTGCACTGTGGGGGATGGATATTCTGCTAGTGTTGTCTGTAGCTCTCTATGGATTTTGGTCATTTGTAGGTAGGCCCACTCTAGCTCTGAGCGCTGACTGGTTTCAAAGTAGGCTAACAAACAACTAAGACAACAGGTCTCATCAGCCAAGAAACAACCATGGGTTCCTTACATGCAGGAACAAATCTTAAACATATTTGAATTTGAGAACATCCACAACAAAAACTCCTTCAGCTTCTCTTGGTCACAGGAAATCACAAGAGAAACGTAGACTCAGGACACTGAGTGATAGCCTTCACTTCTTGATAAGAAGACAGTGTCATAGCTTTTAGGCAAAATTTTAAATTAGAAAAGTTCTGCGTTTCAATCTTTCTTTTTTCAGTTAGAAATTATTAAACAAATTGTGTTTTTATTTTTTAATTTAGTGCAAGGTCTACAGGGTCTCACTATGTAGATTCAGCTCCTAGAGATCTTCCTGTTTACAGCCTCCCAAGTTCTGGGATAACAGGTGTGCACCTCCAAATCCAGTCTCAATCGCTGTGTCAGCACACCCCAGGGGAGGGGCCCGAATGGCAAGCCAACGATCGAACCCTGGCCACTGAGCTTTGTCGAAGCAGGAGCTTTAGTCTGCTGAGTTATCTGGCTGGCCCACAAGTTGTATTCTAGAGAAGAAAATATTCTTGATTTCTGCAAAGTTAGAATGATGGAGCTATTCACATTAGGATATAGAACTGTACAATGTTTACAAATTGCTCTTTTTGAAAACCAAACACTGAGGACTATAGAGTACAAATTGGAAGATGTTGGAAAAGTGGTGCAATATTTCTTATAAAGTAAACCTTGAAATGTTTTCTCTTCTTATTTACAACTACATTTATTCCTCCTACTCAAATACTTGGTACCTGAAAAGATGCTGATTGTACAATACATATCATATATTTTTCTTTTTCAAAATTAAAGAGTACTTCCTTATCCACTTATATGGAATTTCTTATAATTATTGTCTAAAGAGTAATTTCTTTTCAGAAGGAATCATGCACAATTAATATGCCTAGGGTTATTTTTAAAAAGTGCCTCTGATTTATAGTCATGTAGAAAATTCTCAGAGGTTATGTAAACTGTATGACTTTCTATTTGTAATGTCAACAATTAAGTCACTTGCTTCTGGCTTATATCCATAGCTTTTAAGAGAAAAAGCAACCAAATTATAACAATTCATGTATGTTATTTGCATATTTGCAAGCATTCCATTGACAAAAATATATGTGTATGAGTTTTAGAATCAATTACCAAAGCAATGACAGTAAAATAGAAACCTAAAAACTATCTAGTCTGTGATGGTGTGAACATATATTGTAGTATTTTCTCTTGAATTGAATGCATGTACATATTTTCTCTTGAACTTACATGCATAAGTTTTTACAACATTTTCTCTTGAATACATGTGTATAAGTTTTTACAACATTTTCTCTTGAATACATGTGTACATTTTCTAGAATATATATGCATATATATAGT
>NW_004524582.1:6994792-6997804 GCF_000260255.1 Octodon degus | reverse complement strand
TCTTCTTCAACACAGAGCAGGTGGCTTGTTTCCCACACACATCTATGTAAGTTTTATACACCCTAAGTAGGCTGCCAAGAATTTTATTGTCACTTCACTAAAGGGATCCTTCAAATATCCTTCTATTCTGAAAATACTTAGATAGGTCCTACGCTACTTGTACAGAAAGTGATATAGAAAAAATGCCCACCAGTTGGTGCATTGCCTTTCAAGTCAGGTATATTTTTCATTTTAAATCTGAGAGTTAATCAATACACTGGGATGTATTCCAAGTGTGATTTTAAGACACCCATCTACTAATATGGTATGACCTAGAACTGAAAAAGAAAGTGTGTGTGTGTGTGTATGTGTGTGTGTGTGTGTGTGTGTGTGTGTGTGTGTAATTTATCAGTTGATTTTAATGACATCATTGGGCAAAGGTAGCAATGTGAATTTTAGGAGCTAACAGTGCAGTTTTTCAACAGTAACATTCTGATTTCTGGTTAATTTCTACCTTTTTCAAAAGCCTTAAACAATTTTATCAGAAGATAGCCGCTATTTTGTAGTAGTTTTATTTTGCTGATTATTATATTTGATTCTACGAGGGTTTGTGCTAGCCCACTGCAAAGAAACAACACTTAGCAAAGACACTGAATTAAATTATGAGATACATGTCAGGGTAAATTCTACTGAAAGTACTTATTCTATTCAGAAACCAACTACACAGTAGGAGAATTTGTTTAATATTCTTTGGGAACTATAAGTATTATTTTAGTTACCTGCTGTGATATTTTCCAAATAATAAAATTTAGTATGAAAAAACACCTCTCACGTTATACTGCTTCATTTTCTCCAAACTCTCTTGGTGCTGTGCAGCATTTCCTTTCTGCTCCTGTAGAATCTTCTTTTTATTTATTTATTCACCAATGTGTTCATTATTAACCTTGTAAATACCATGCATTTATCAGGACTAGTGAATATAAAGTCTCCTGTCTCACCGAGCTTATTTTTCACAGGGAATCATAGGCTGGTTTTAAGAACACACCGATTCTGTGAGTTCTTTTTAGTGCTTTGTCTGTAATATGGGATCTTCTATTGCTTTCTATTTTAATGACAAGAGCATGCAGGTCAGTGTTCCAAGGTCACCAAGCTAGAAAATATGAAAGAAAGAGAGAAAGAAAGAAAGAAAGAAAGAAAGAAAGAAAGAAAGAAAGAAAGAAAGAAAGAAAGAAAGAAAGAAGGAAAGAGAAAAAAAGGACAAATTATGACGTTACCCGTGAAGGCTGCCTTCCCACATCTATCACAGCCGTATTCACAGGAGCCAAGGCACAGAAGAAACTTACACTCCTGCACGAATGCATTAACATTGTGTTACGTATAAACACAATGCAGTACTATTTTGTATTAAAAATGGGTAAATCTTGGTATCCCAGGCTCATAATGAACTCAGTGAACATTATGCTAAGTGAAGTAAGCTTATCACACAAGGAGAAATAGGGCCTGTTGTCAAGTATCTATGTGTATACAGATGACACAAGACCGTTGTCTTTGGAGCAGGAGATAGGAGAGACGAGTAGAAGGTGGATGAGGCGAGCAAGGGAAAAATAAGGCGCTATTAAGCCAAGTTACAATTTCAGATAGATAGGAGATATTGGCTCTAGAAATACTGGAAGTCAGGTTGACTATAGTTATTATTAATGTGTTATATCCTAAACAGTATTGTGGCATACAATTTAAAATTTCTAAAAAACTCAATTTCAAATGTCTAATAAAAGTAATATGTAAGCAAGGTGATAGACTTGTTGATTAGACCACTCACTTTAAACATACAAAAAATCACATTGTATTCTATCAATAGGCTCTATTAAGATCTGTCAATAAAAATTAAAATAGAAACTGACAATTTGTCCATACTTGTGTTTACTTCCATGTCATTGAGCCTTGGCAGGAGAACCTTCCTCCAACTTGTACCCATGGTGTTCCCTTGTATTGTGTTCTGAAATATTTTCTTAAGAAAAAATAAGAACTTTTAGTAAATGGGGAAAATGGAGGAAATATCTACACTAGTAAAATTTAGTGATTGTTACTCTCTAAATGTTTTCTGATAATTTACATGGCAAGTAGATACATAGTATATGGACAAATTCATGCCCTGCCCTTTTCAGTATACATTTTCAAAACCATGATCAAAAATATTACATGCAAATTTCATAATCATCATTGAAAGTACATACCATTATGTATTTAATAATTTCTTTGTAGATTTTATACCATTTTGAAGGAAAAGTACATGATTTTATCACATGTGAGAGCAGTTTGAGGTTTTAATTCCTATTAAATTAAATTATATGAATAATTTTAACAACTTCTTTAAAACTGTACCTCAAGAATCTTTTTTTTTAAATCTTACCATTTAGCATTTTTTGTGATAAGGCTAAAAGATGTTAAGTGACAAGAGCAGTCTCTGAAACTTCAGAAGTTCATACTCCCATTAAGGGTTGGTAGTGGAGTGACAGGAACAGAAAGCTCCCAGTAACAGCAGGTCATATGGGATCTCATTGTTTTATACAGTGCCTGACGTAGGCATGTGATGCTGAATAGGATATCTATGACAGAAAAGGCTTTGACAAGCTACCTTTGATATAGAGGAATAGCAAAAAGAGGGATGAATTGCTAGTTAGGAAATGCTTTCTCTCTTGTCTCTGTCTTTGTTTCTGTTTCTCCTGTCTCTAATCTCTGCATTGTTGTCTCTGCATATGAAAGAGAGAGAGAGAGAGAGAGAGAGAGAGAGAGAGAGAGAGAGAGAGAGAGAAATTTACAATGTCCCGCGAAAGTCCGTGCAAAGTGATAGGCTCATGGGGGCACAGTTCTCACCCCCAGACTCACCCCTCAATAGCTGGCTGCCTGCGTTCTTCAGAGCTGGCACCTGGTGAGAACTGAGTTACTGGCGGCATGACCGAGAAAGGTACCCTCTTGTTTCTGCCTCCTGGCTGCCAGGGAATGAGTAGCTCTCTCCTCACAAACCTTTCATGG
>NW_004524582.1:6982341-6994525 GCF_000260255.1 Octodon degus | reverse complement strand
AAACATTTAAAGAATCTGTAATAAGCTTAAAATCATTTCTAAAATATAGTCAAAAATACCTCTAAGATGTAAATACCCCAACAATTTAAAGAGAAAAGTATTGAATATAAAGTTAAATATTGAGTACCAAGGCATTAATTTCTATGGAACAGACTAATCCTGAAAGGTGAATTTTACAATTATGTAACTCTAATAATGCAATACTAATGATAATTTTTCTAAATTATAATATTAGATCATTTATTTACTTCAGGATTTACTGTTTTATAATTCCTATATATAAAGACCAAACAATAATAATTTTCTGTTTTTAGTATCATTATTTTTTTAATATTAGGTAACAATTGTATTACAAATAGCATAGAGCCAGCAATTTACTACTGATTACTATTGGGCATTTTTTAAAAGCATATCAAAAATTTATGAAGTAAGAATAAGAAAATACTCAATTATCTGCATATTTAAAAAGGTCAAGTTGAAATTTCAAACAAAATTGACAGGCCCAGCTTAAGTGAAAATAAGAGAATTACAAAATATATGACAATTGTTAGATTTTAGGTTTCTTATAGGACAGTCAAATGTTGAAATTTTTATAAGCTTTGATTAATTTGCTCATAATTTTTAGCCTCATATCTATAATCATATTAATAAAATTTTAATATTGATGAAATATGAAAGTGAGCATCAAGAGAAGCAAAAACACTGTTGGAAAAAATTAGAGCTCTGCATTAGAGGTATCTTCTTCAAATCACTAAAATTTAAATAAGTAATTTGCAATGAATATATGAGCTCATACTCTACTTTTAGACAAATCTGATAAATGTGATTTTACTTACCATGTGAAAAAATATATGATTTATCTTTAAAAGTATCTAATGGTGCTGTATGAACATCTTGAAGACTCATTTTTTGTTATGTAAAATTCCTTCTATTAGCAAGTTAGATTTTTATGAAATATCTTTTATGGATCTGACACATTGGTTGATATGACAGATTTTTTTTACATAGTCTAGAAAGTGAAAGCGATTTATTAAACACAATTCTAACACTTTGATTTATAAAACAGCTGGAGGTGGTAACCTGCAATAAATTAATCCATTATAAATTATGAAAGTATTAATATAACTTGACTTAAGCATCTGCAGTTCACAGATATTATGTGGAATTATTTATTGATGTCATTTCCCCTTTCTGCCTTCCCTAACTACATTGATGAAAGACCTTGGCATATCTTTGTCATTATGTAGGAAATAGATTCTGTGCCAAATCATATGGCTAAGGGTTTAAAACTCAAGTTACATGAATATTTAAAAATGTACCGTATGCTAGGTAGACATTATTAAGGTTTTGCATGGTTGAAATGTGGTGTCAAATTTAATAAAATGAAGGAATATATGCTTTAAATATAATATGAAGTAAGTATCATTTCTTGAGTAATGATTATTAGTAAGCTCTGAACTCAAAGTTTTAACTCTCAAATTCAATTTAACTGCTAAAACTTTCTACATAAGATGCTGAGCAACTCTTCCAATTTAACACATAATGTATTACTAAGGAAGAATTGGAAACAAAATTCTCTGATAAAAGATCTAAAGCTCATTTTTCTAATTTTTAAAATAGGAAAGTACGTATTACTTGCTTCAGTCATGATATCATTTTAGGGTTCAAATGCAAGAATGCAAAAATTATTTGCAACTATAAATATCTAAATAATCCCAAACCAATTCCTATAGATACACCTGGTTACCATGGAACTTACACGTGCAAGATAGATTTTTAATAAAGGAAGCACAATTAGTAACAAGAAGTCAACAGAAAAACTAGACAGAAGCATTTCGTAGTGTTAAGACATCAACTCTGTATGCAAAGCTGTCAAAGCGTGAACACTTTTTTCTCAGCTCTCCAAACTCTCATTTTTAGATATTTCTCATAAAACATTAACCAGGAAAAAAAGCTTCAAAATGAGATGGATAAATACTGTATGTTAACTTATAAAAATGTGCTGCTTTGGCAAGTCTAGTAAACTTATCGTTTGTATGGTCATAAAGCATGGCATGGTTTATAGCAAGAAACATTGCTGGTAGAGTGCTGTGGTGGCTCAAGGCTTGTGCTTACTGAAATTGGATGTTAGTGTGCAGATAATTGCTGATTTTCTCATGACACATATCCTAGTCTAATTGCCTGGATCCATCTCAATCAAGGACACTTTGAAGTCTTAATGTTCTTATTCCTCCTTTTCTAATACCAATCCAATCAAAGCAGTAATTAAGGTATACTTCCAGGGCAGGCAAGGTCAGCTAAGATTCTTTTCTGCTTAACCTCCGGTTCTAAATTTTTTGTATCACTTGCAGTTTTTAATTACATATCAAAGCATATCTGCCCAACTCATTAATAAACTTGCAACCAATTGATTCATTTAGGTCTCAGGGGAAAATAAACGGTTGCTTTACTATGAGAAAAACACAATGTTAAGGTTGCATCCATGAGCTTTACAATGGGAAGATGAGACACCGCCAATCTTGGGTGGTGGTAGAAATATCCATTATTGGAGACGTCGGTTTTTATTAATTCTATGGTTAAGAGATTTGTGGTGTGTGTTAGGAAGCGCAAGGAAAGGAAAGGCTTGAGCTGTGCACATCTACGTCCTGGCCCCAAGTTATGAATGAGATTATTCATCCACTCACTTGAGAGGTAGATGGGACAGCGATAAGGAATACTAAGTGATAGCAAATGTTCCTTCAGAGGTAAAATGTGAAATCAGAATGGAGAAGACAAATTCTTCACTGCAATTCTATGTCATAATAATTTGTGACCAAATTCTAAGTTAAGATTATAGTAATCTTCTAAGCTTGTATCCACGTACTTCCCCAAATAAGAAAGAAACACAATCATTAAAGTTGTATTTGGAAAGTGAGGAGGAACTAAGCCAAGGCAGACCCTACAGGATATTGGAGGAGGAAGTCTGATGACTGACTTGTAAGTTAAATGCCTGGTCAGCACAGCTGGACCATGAACACTGCAGTGCCCACTACAGAGTGCTGCCCACAGGTGACATCTGGGCTGTTTCATTAGAAAGCACTCCTAGGGTGGCTCATGTGCCATGTTTTATTTTCTATGCCATACATATGGCTTTGTTACTATCTATTCATATGTGCTGTGTTTATGTTGCTTTATAGGAAGATAGTGGCAGCCGGGGCACCACAGAAAAAAATAGAGTCCCTTGTGTAACTCATGTGACCATGATATTTAAGTTGTTACCTAAAAAAAGGTTGTCAGTTTCTTTGTAACAAAATGGCCTTTGCTTCTGTTGTTCTTCATGATTATGTTGAATGGTATGTGTGATTCATAGAATGAGTAGATGAAATCTGTTTCTAACACAACTGTTTATAAATCTTGGCTTCTGTGTTTGATTACTTTGATATTATGATATTCAGACTATAAAAATATGGTAGGCACATTATATTTGGCCCTCTTTACTCCTTTTGAATATGTGTATGCCAGGGTTCAGAAAACCAAAAAAGACCAATAAATTGCATTTTCCAAAACAAGAATATCTTTTGTTTTTCCACATATATGTAGAGACCAGAAGTAGTATCAAATTCTGATCATTTAAGCTGCATTGTGTTTACAGACATAATTTAATATTTTCCATAAAACTATAGTATAAAATCACTATCAACTCATTAATAGATGGTTAATTTTCATTGTAACACATTTATTTTCAAATATTGTACTTACATTTTATTGTGTAGAATGCCAATTTTTTTAAAAAATTGAGAAAAGAAACCAAGTGATTATCAAACTTTAGTGCAGGTGAATATTACATTGAAAACATCTTGATAAATGCACATATTTTGGATTCATATTCAGTTATTTTCTTCAGGAGCTCTGAAGTGGCAGAATTTTAGCAAGGGGTACACACAATGTGTTGCATTTGTTTGTGGGAAACACACCACAAAGATTGTTAAAAGAATCTCACCCTTCTCCAAGGAAAGCATTTTTTTATTGAGTCTTTTTTTTCATAATCTTCACCTAACAAGTGTTAGGTATCTTTCAATTATTTGTTTTTAAATCTTTCAATTCTTGATCACAGGTGCTAACTCCTTTTAAAGTTTCTCTGCAAGTATGCCAGGATCTTCCTCTTCTTGTAGATGTTCATGAAAATTCCAAATAATATTTCTTATTTCTTCATATTATGACTTCCTGGATGGTCTTATATTGTACAGTGTCTCCTAAGTACTGTAATACGTAGCAGATACTTAGTGACATGTGAGTAAGAGGAAGTTAGTGGCCCAGGTAAACAGGACTTCTCTGCTACAAATACTCTGAGGTTTACTCAGAATATCTGGTTCAATAACTCACCTAAGGCTTTTGTCAGTTTGCCTTATTCTTAACTAAATCTCTTTATAGCAAGCAGTTCCACATAGCTAGTCTAGAGCTAGTGTTTGATACAATAGACATTGAAACTTCTCCTTTCCACAGATTCAAACCCTTTCTGAGATTTCTCTTTCATAAATATGCTTGCTTCCCATGTCTTATTTCTTGGTATAATCATCCCCTAAGCATCTCCCTTCATTTTGCATGTGATTCCTCATGGTCCTTATTTACCAGATCAAATTCTAATGCAAAGTCTTTATCATAGATATTTCACTAGGTGCTGAATACTAACTAAAAACAATTTAAAGCTCATCATAGGAATGCTAGTAGTTGAATTAAAATGAAGTTTTTCTGGAAGATGAATAGGAAGATCTGATTACTAAGGATTTTAATGTTTCTAATTAGCCAAACCATGGCTGAAAAGTCATTTAAATCACTTAAAAGTCATTTAAGTCAGCAGATGACTGACCCATTTTGCAATCAACTCCATTCCTCCTTCAAAAATATGTATTTAGGGCTAGGGAGAGAGCTAAGTGGTTTAAGTGCCTACCTGGCAAGTACAAGGACCTGTATTTGATCCCTGGTGCCACATAACATGCTGGTCCTGGAACTCCAGGTATTCATGCGAACCACCGAACCAGGCATGGTGGTGCACACCTGTAATTCCAGACATGGATCCCTACTATGTGCCATGTCTAAGCGGACCTCAGCTCCCAACTGCATATTCAGCTACAAACATGAGTGGATTGATTCACTGATGGGCGTAATGCTGCCATGACCCAGGCACTTTTTCAGTGATCTCTTAATTATCAATTCGATAATTAAATATAACCATCTCAGAAATTATACAAATGTACACATCTGAAGAACTGACTAGCATACCGAGAATATGAGCTGTTAGACATGAAACCCCTGTACCTGCCTCTTTCACAGTGGACCTTAGAGCATTAATTGATAATTCCAGGCAGCAGCTCTCTATATCTCAAAAAGCTATTGTAAGCAAATTAGTTCTCTTATATTTTTAGGAATAATATGTTTTGTTAATGTCCTTAAGTTCATTAGTTGTTTATCTTTCACATAAAATATGTCTCCAAATTTTGGTGTGAGTTCACATTCTGAAACATGACAAAAAAGGTGTATTTGGCTATACATGAATGATTTTGATTAGTGATAGACTGTCACATTCAGAAATAAGCAAAAATCATTAAAAAAATCTTCATAAATTTTTCTCTTCATATGAAATAATCCAACTGATACCTTGTATTTAAAGCACATTATGTATGTAAGAAATACTTGATCACGTGTCTTCATTTTTGCTAGTCCAAGGGATTGTTGATGACTATTAGTCTTAGATCTATTATTTTTTTAGCTATAATCCATCTTTCTAATGTTCCTGTGAACAAGGAAGCACAACATGCGTGTCGGTAGAATGAGGGAGATAGTGGAGCAGATTCTAGTAAATCAAAGAGTTTAACTCTTATCGGTTTGATTCCCACAGAGAAATAAGATACCACAATTTCACTAGGTTCAGCAAAAGAAAGCATGTAGGTTAAATTTCTGTGCCCCTGCAATTCTGTTGCTTTCAAGATAACATGTTAAGGGGCTGGGTAGATGGCTCAGTGGAATAAGTGCTTCCCTGGCAAGCACAAAAGCCTGAGTTCAATCCCCCATTCTGAAAAAAAAAAAAAAGAGATAACATGTTAAAAGGTGATCGGCTATAATTTGTGATCTTTAGAAGGTCAATATTCCCCATAGAAAACATATGCTCTCTCTCTCTATAAAAAGAAGGAAGGGAAAAGGATAAAAATAGAATGGAAAGAAAACAAAGCTTATGTAAGTAAGGAGAGGAAGAGAGGTTGGAGGAAGGGAAGGAGATTGGGGGGAAAAAAGGAAAAATCAAGACATATCATGAACAGGCACATATTCCTTATGATGCATGTGATCGATATATATATATATGTATATATATATATATATATATATGTTAATTAAAACTAAAAGAGATATCTGGGTATCACTCATAGCACACTTATGAATATCAAATTAATGTATAGTACCTGTATGTTACTTATAATTATACCTGTTTTCTATAAGATGAATTTATAGAAATTAAAATAAAATGTAATTGATACTACAATAAAAGAATTTTCAATGCTTAATGTGAAAAGAAAAGCTGTATTTTTATTGCTAGTCACCACTGATAATGTTAATGGAGAATAGAGACACCTCCTTTCCCCAATTTTGTCTATTTAAACTCACCAATACACTGCTTCCTGAGAAATCTCCTTTTCTATTTCCAACAAGGCAGCTTAATACACACACATAAAATTTTTCATATGTACTCATCATTATATACTTTACTTTTATGTGCATACTAGATATGAACATATTGCTGTTTTAAATTTAATGCATAAAATATGCACACTATGATTTATGGATGATATAAAGGATAATACGATCTATTTTGACTCCCGTCACTTATTGCCTTCTGAAGTGGGTTCAGTACTCATTTAAGATGTGACTTCTGAGGCAAGAAATCTTCTTCAACATCCAGTATGCAATGTTTAGTAGAAATGGCTTCTCTGCAAAACGTTTGTCTGCTTTGAAGAATCCCAAATAGGCACAAGATAAGAATGTAAGACTTCAGAAATGTACACTATGATTCACAGTTATTCAAATACTCAGACGATGAAAATAGTGAAGGAAGTAAACCAAAAGTGGTGTTTGGAGAGCAAGAGAATTAAGAGATCTGCAAACAGGAGACACTGTCAGAGTCTTGCATAAGCCAGGTCTGTCCTAGATTTAACACTGTTATTACCACGTGTGAGCAGTATGACCGTGGGTGGGTGATGCAGGTCAATAGAAGTCAGTTGAAGCAGGCAATAATGGAATACTTGGACAGAGAAAATCAGGATACCTCCATGGTAGTACTGTTGGGCTTGGATCTCATGCTTAGGTTTAGCTATCATCTTTCTATCAAACAAAAGGCTCCCACAAGTAATCCTTGAGGAAAAGTGGGGCCATGTGGATATGTAAGAGCATTCTGCAAGTAACAGTTGGCCAGGCAGGGAGGCAAATGCATTAAGAGTTCTAGGAAAGAGATTCATAGACAGAAGGGGCAGCTAGGGCACATGCAGAAGGCCCTGCCAGATCAGAAGTGTTCAGAGAAGGATGAGCTCATGACAGAGGTCAGGACAACTGAAGGTTCAATAAGCACAAGCCTCATTAGATTAGTTGTTTAAAGTTACAATTAATGGTGTTGCATGCAAGAACTTGCCTGCTATATACCCTGAGCTAACAACTTGCTTCTACACACATACTTGATTGTTACCCCAAAGGTTGATCTCAACTTGACTGAGGTATAGTCATTTTTGTGTATAAAAGCCCCTAGATCCCTTTGGAGAAATGTTCAGGTCCCTTCCCAGGTTCCTTTGTGTGGGAGCTTTTTGTTTTCACATCACAGTAAATGCTTCTTACCTCTGTCACTCCACTATAAATACTTTATCTCAGTCTACTGTTAACTTCATACCTTGTAATTCTTTCTGGGGTGAGAGAAGAACCCATCAATAAGACATAACACACTAACAATTTCCTTGGTGGTATAATGAGCTTAAAAAATAGTATATATTGTTTGGTAGTGCATTTGTACAATAGTACACATTGTACAAATAGCAAAACAGCACATAATTGTACAAATGCATGAGCATATCAGAATAAGAATAGGCTGTAGCACTTTATATTTTTATTTTGTAATCAACATAATTAAGAATAATTTATTTATTTAGCTTCAGTTATCATAATTTTAAGGATTCTGCTAATGTCATTCCTTGTCAAGTGTAAAGAGTAAAATCTTTCATTTATTTTAAAGATCTCACACTAACATATACACTAGAATGGAGATCACTGAGAGGATACAAACTTTTAAGTTTTCAAAAATAACCTTCCTAATAATAAAAATTCACTTACATATTGATAATTTCATTGATGTTCCTGTAAGTGACAGTAAATTAAGTTGAATCCAAAGCTCTTCTTTTGTTATTTATTTAGTGTGTGTGTGCGTGCGTGTGTGTGTGTGTGTGTGTGTGTGTGTTTGTGTGATTCCAGGGACCAAATTCAGGACTTTGCACTTCTTTTTTTTTCTTTTTTCATTTAGAAATTGTATTCTTTTTATTATTGAGTTTTAAGAATTATTTTTCCATAATTTTTTGATAAACAGCAACGAGAAAGTTTCAAATCAAATTGGTAAGACAGTTTCAATAATTAACACATTGCATACTGTCTTCCTAGTGGTTAATTGCTATACAAGATGCGGACATCATATCCTATTTAAAAACAGCATTAGAACAACTCACTCAATTCATTAAGAGAATGGAACTATATATCTATCCTAACCACTTTGAATGCACAGATACAAAATGGACATTCATCTGTATCCCCTTTTTTGGTTAAGTTCCGTTATTTGAATATTATAGGTATGTAAACTCAGCAAAATATTCTAAAAGAGTCCAGTAGCCCATAATAGTATTGGGTCTTCTGCATGACTGGCAATGTCAGAAATTGTTGAACAGAGTTCCCTACAGCTCAACATAGCAGCATGGCTTTATTTCTTATATATCATTTTCATATTTTCTGCTGGATGGTTAAGACCAAGGTAAACCAGGACCTATGAAACAAGAGTTGTAGCTTTTGGGTCTGATAAGGTCAGTGAAATTGCCTCAGGATTTATCCTGATATCCTGTAGCTCAGATTGTAGATCCTTTTTCAGTGTCAGCCATGTGGTTGAGTTATGGCCATTGCTTGGCAAATGTGCACTCTGTGAAAGCCTGAGAGAGTGTTTTCTCTCCATGTGACTCTCCTTAGGCCCACTCTACGTCATTGATCACTTTCCTCTTTGGCCCTATAATCTTCTTGATCAGAAAATTTGGGACACTACTGAGGTACATGACGTTACAGTACAAGTTCTCATATGTCCTGAGTCTTAATTGACCTTACAAGGCTAGGGCCAAAATGTTGGCTTTCCTTGCAACCCTCCTTTTTTTCTAATTTTGGTCTGCAAACTTAGGTTGTTAAGCATCCACAGGACAAGCTTATTGTTATTACCATACAACTTAGGCTGTTAAGCTTAACTTCACTATCTGTCTGCATATCGAACATTTTAGGCATAATATGGAACAGGTATTTTTCATCAAGTATTGATATGTTGAACTTTAAGTCCCTACAGAATATGATAAAAAAGTTAAAAGTTAGAATATATTATAAAAATATGCACAAAGAATTATACTTCTCATGTTTACACATAAGTCCAAAAATCTCACCATATACAACCTTGAAGCAAGACAGTCCAACAATATTCCTTTTCCTGTCTCTTGCTTTCATTCACCACTCCCTTCTTCTTGAACAACCATCTACCCGAGAGGCATCATAGCAGCAACTGGCATGTCATGACAAGCAGCCCTTATTCAGAAGACCAGAATGAGAGTCAATCCAAGCATGAAACTACTTTTACAAAATACCATCTGCAGTGCAGTAGCTTAGTTCACAGGTATCAGTATACATAGTTAGTCAGGGTGAGAATCTTTCCAATTAACTGCTAAATTAAAAAAATCTGAAGATTCTCAGGATCACTGCCTTGCCCATCTTCTACATATAACTGTATGGCTTGACTTATTCATGTTTTCTAGCTCTTCTCCTTTCCCTCTCTCTCTTTTTTTTTTTTATTTTTGTGGAACCGGGGATTGGACTCAGGTCCTTGCGCTTGCCAGGGAAGCGCTTATTCCACTGAGCCATCTCCCCGGCCCCTCCTTTCCCTCTCTTGATAAGTTAGTCCTTGAGATCCTGCTTTCCTTTTACTTTTATTATACCTTTCTATTTGTATTTCTTCTTCTGAGTTCTTATACTAGGGAAACTATATGATATTTACACATGTGTGTCTGGTTTATTTCACTTATGAGTATATGTTCATGTGACATCCACTTCAATATAAAGGCTTCGAGTTATCATTCTTTATAGCTGATTAATACTGCATTATATAAAATAGTAAATCTTTTTCATCCATTCCTTCTGTGATGGGCATCTTGGTTGTTTCCAAGATTTTCCTATCACAAATTGTGCTGTTATAAACATAGACACACATGTATCACTATGATATGATGTTCTCAGACCCTCTGGGAGAATTCCCAGTAGAGAAATTGGTTGTTTAAATGTGATTTCCAGTCCAAGTTTTCCAAGGAGTCTCCACGCTGATTTCCATAATGATTGCACCAGTCTATATTCCACTAGCAGTGGAGAAGTGTTCCTTTTTAACCACAGCCTCTACACCATTTGTTGTTGGGTGATTTCTTTATGATAGCTATTCTTTATGGAGTGAGATGATATCACAATGATATTTCAATTTGCATTTCATGGATGGCTAGTGATGTGGAGCATATTTTCATATATTTATTCACTTCTGTAATTTCATTCTCTGAGAAGTGTGTGTTCAGCTCTGATACCCATTTATGGACTGGGTCTTTAAATTTTGGGGCACTAGTGTTTTTTAGTTCTTTATATATTTTAGAGAGCAGACCTTTGTCTGAGTTCTTATTGGTCATGATTTTTCCTAATTTGTGGGTTGTCTTTTCAGTTTGTTGATAATTTCTTTTGATGTGAAAAAATTTCTCACTTAGAAGAGGTCCCAGTAGTTAATTCTTTCAAGTGTTTCCCATACAATTTGATTTTGTTTCATGAACTCTTTGCCTAACCCTATGTATTCAAGAGCTCCTCCTACTTTCTCTTCCAGGAGATTTAGTGTCTCTTTTAATATTTAGGTCTTTAATCCATTTTGATTTTAGCTTAGTGCATGGTGATAGACCTTGCTCAAGTTTTAGTTTTCGGCATGTATAGAGCCAGTTTTTACAGCACCATTTGTTAAAGAGGCTATCTTTCTTCCAGTGAGTATGTTTGGCCCCTTTGTCCAAGATAAATTGTCTGAGTGTGTTCTTAGGGGCTTCAGAGTCTTCTAATCTATTCCATTGATCCTCAGATCTATTTCATTGCCAGTACTGTGCTGATTTTATCACTGTAGCCTTGTAGTATAATTTCAAGTCAGGAACTGTAATGTCTCTTTCTTTGTCTTTATTGCCCAGGCTTGATTTTTCTATTGTAGGTCTTTTGTGGTTCCAAATAAATTTTAAGAATGATTTCTTTAGCTCCGTGAGGTATGTTGGTGGTAGTTGAATAGGGATTGCATTAAATCTGTACAGCAATTTTGGAAGTATGGCCATCTTCACAAAGTTGTTTCTTCCTATCAAGGAGCATTTAATATCTTTCCATTATCTGAAATCCTGTAGGATCTTTTTTTAAAAGCATTGTAATTTTCCTTGAAAAGATCTTTGACTTCTTCAGATAGATGAATTCCAAGGTATTTCATTTTCCTCGGTGCTTTGTAAAAGGTATTGTTTCTATAATTTCCCTCCCAGTGTGTTTGTTATCTGTGTGGAGGAGTGCTACGGACTTTTGGGTATTGACTTTGTAACATGCCCTGCTACTGAATTTCTCTATTAATTCTAGTAGCTTCTTGGTGGAGTTTTTTAGGTCTTCCAAGTAAACTATCATGTCATCTGAAAATAATGATAATTTAACTACTTCTTTATCTATTCTTATCCCTTTTATTTCTCCCTCTTTCCTAATGGCTCTAGCTAATATTTCCAGAACTATAATGAATAGGAGTGGTGATAGAGGACATCCTTGTCTTTTACCAGATCAAAGAATGAAAGATTTCAGTATTTACTCATTTAGAATTATGTTAGCCATTGGGTTTTCATAAATG
>NW_004524582.1:6947402-6972581 GCF_000260255.1 Octodon degus | reverse complement strand
AAAAAAAAATAACCCACAAAACTTATACTAACTGAAGTTTTGGAAACCCACATATTTCCTTCAGCAGATGAATGGATAAATAAAGTCTGGTATTTATATCAATGAAATTCAGGCCATGAAGAGATTTAACTTGATTCATTTGTACCAAAGTTGATTCACCTTGAGACTCTAGTGGTGAGTGAAACAAATTGGGCACAAACTTAAAATTGCTGGTTTCTCTTTAAGAAATAAAGTATGAATGACTTCAAAATAAAAGATAGATAATAGGAAACAGGAAGACAGATCTTTTGCAAAGAAGAAAATGACCAAAAGATAAAGAGTAGAGGAAGACTGAGAGGGCCAGTGGATGAAGAAAAGGAATTAAAATTTGTTATGTATAGGCACCAACTCTTCACAAGGAATCCAAGCTTCATGTATTTCAAGGGTGTACTAACGAAAAGATAAGAATTGAAAAAAAGATAAGATTCAGTTTGTCTTTATATGTAACAATATCATCTACTCAATACAAATAACATTTTAAGACATCATTTAGTAAAAAGTATCACAGTTTTACAGATGACTAAATGTAAACTATTTTATCTTACACTGATAAGTCCTCACATTAATAATAAACATATATAATATTATATGACTCATTCATTATAAGCCTGTACAGAGCTCATTTTATCACTATATTTACTTTAGTGATATTTTAAAGGAAGAGTGAAGTATAACTACTTTACAAACATGGAAGATAAGACTTAAAACCTTAGTTCACATATCCTTATGTCATATACCCAAACTGATACAGTGCATCTTAAGCACTAAATGAATTTGATGTCAAAAACTTAATCTGGCTAGGGAGATGAATCAGTGGAATAGGCACTTCCCTGGCAAGTACAAGGCCCTGAGTTCAATCCCTGGTTTTGAAAAACAAACAAACAAATAAAAAAAACCCTTAAACAGTATTTTGTTCAAAGTGATACTTTTTTCTTACTTTAATGTTATTGATCTTGCTATACACATTTTGTTTATTGGAATAATCATTTTCTCAAATAACTCCCGTAAGGGAAATAGCCAACAAAGATTTTCTGCTTAATGTTTTA
The DNA here is from genome assembly GCF_000260255.1 of Octodon degus. NCBI lineage: Eukaryota > Metazoa > Chordata > Mammalia > Rodentia > Octodontidae > Octodon > Octodon degus. Next base: position 6,971,496 of record NW_004524582.1, on the reverse strand, counting down.
TAGATGATCTCTGTAGACTTTGTTTGTATGTCTTTATTTCATGCCAACAAGATTCACTAGGTATGATAAGTAATTCATAAGGATCATAAAATACACTAGCACATATTAATCCAAAATGGATTTTTAGGGGGACCTGCCCATTAGCTCACATGTTTAAGTGCTTGCTGAAACAAAGCAGTCAGGCTTAGGATGCTGTGGTTCAATTCCCTCATCCTCAAGCCAAACCAGACCTGCCTTGAGGCATCCTGAGTGGCCCCCCCAAAGAAATCTCTCTGACATTTTGGGGGGCTGGGGAGATGACTCGTGGAATAAATCCTTGCCTGACAAGTGCAAGGGCCTGAGTTCAATCTTCTGCAAAGAAGAAAATGACCAAAAGATAAAGAGTAGAGGAAGACTGAGAGGGCCAGTGGATGAAAAAAAAAAAAAAAGAAGAAAGAAAGAAAAAAAAGATTTTTATGTGTAATTATTCCATTTACACAGGAAAATATTCAAAATAAAACCATTCTGGAGAATCACTTCAATCCTCCCATCTCTAAACTCAAGGACAAAGAAAAGTATTTTCAAAACAAGAGTAAAATATTGAAGATATAGTCCTACATATAGGATAGCATTCATATGTCTGTTAGTACTCTTCATTAAAACATATTTGGAAAATACAAATATACAAACCATATCATTGGTTATTTCCTAAGAGCCTGGCTCAATTCATTCCTGATAGAAACCCAAGCAAAAATTGCACGAGAAGAGCAAATATGGTGAAGATTCAAGGCACTCTAACCACAACAATGGAACAAAACTAAGTCTAAATTGTGTAATTTACCAGTGGTTGATTTAGAAGAGATGATTTAGGAAAAAAAATATGGTACATTCTGAGAAACATCTCCATTATTAATGAAAGAGAGCAACAAGAAGAAACACTCATACTCCTTCCTTGTTGATGCTGTGTAGTGAATACTGAAGACAGCCATCAAGCTAAGCAGTGGATAGCAGAGGTCACATGGCACCACGGAGGCACAGCCCATGATGTGGCGTTATGTGATGTTATGTTCAATGTCTGTGAGAAGGCTGGGGTAAAGTGGTGGGGTTAGGAGCCAATATAATAACTAAACAAACAGCTATTCTGTAGCCTACACATCATATATCCTAACTAAATCAAGTAATAACTTGGGGATTTAGATTCAGAATTATAATTGTACTTGCTCATCTCTTTCCTTTCATTCTACAGACAGTGTTTCTATTCTTAATCAGTTAAAACCAGAAAGGGTTTGAAGGTTTAAGCAATACATCAACAATGATTATAGAGAGTTTGCTGTTCCTTGTTTTGTCTATCTTGAATTAAATCTGATAACTTTTTATTATTGAATTTACATTTGCTGCTTTATTTTCAAGGTATGTACTTTTTTACTATTAAAAGTGATGTGAGGGCCGGCCAGATAGCTTAGTGGACTAAAACATCTACTTAGACAGAGACCAGTGTCCAGGGTTTGATCCCTGGTATGCTGTGATGGCCAAGTCCCCGGGGCACACTGATAGGATGATTGAGACTGGGCATGGTGACACACACCTGTAATCCCAGCTCTTGGGATGACGAGCACAGGTGGATCACTATGAGTCTATCTACCTAGTGAAACTCTATAGACACTGTACTAAATAACAATAAATGAATAAATAAATAAAAGTTATGTGTATCTACATATTTACTTGTACCACATACCACATAGAAAACTGTTATCAGTACCAATCCACATAGAAAAAAATACAGCCACAATTCAGTATGCAAGTGCAGTCCATAACTTTGTTCATTATATTTATCTTTGCAATGATGCTGCCAGATGTTCACCATTATATCAGCATTACTTGAATTTCTTTTGCCTGTAACAACTGAGTACAACAATTGAGATAGGTGGAACACCTTCTGAGCAAAGCCAGAGCAGAGCATGGAATGCAGTATTCTATGAAACTGGAGGGATTCAAAGAAAAGCAGGTTTCCAAAGCTGAGATAATTTGGATCTGCAATGTGTCTCATCGAAGGCTTGGTTCTGAGCATGGTAGGATTGGCTAACAGTGGAACTTTTAAAAGGTGAACCTACTGACAATTTGTCTTGTAGCTGAGTGTGTCTTTGTGGGCCTAATGCCAGGCAAACCCCTTCTGATTTCTCACTCTCTGTTGCTTCCCAGCCAAGAGTGAGCAGTTTTGCTCGGCTTGTGATTCTGCTTCAGTATGCCCTATCACCCACAACCCAGAGCAAGAGAACCTGTTTAATATGGACTCTAGATTCTCAAACTAAGCCAAAAATCAGTCTTTTTCTCTGCATGTGCTGCTTACCTTAGGCATTTGTGAGTGTCAGAAAATTCATTGTCACAAAAGTATTTATTCCACTCTTGAGTAAACTTCAGGGGAGAGAACCATGATGTCAGTTGTTAGTTGTAGCAGAGTCCAGACATGGGTGGGGGGTTCCAGTTACTGGCGTGAGGCTCTTTAGATCTCATTACACAGACCCACTTGATCAGAGCACTGTGGCTTCAACTTGCTTTTCTTTTGTGATAAACCAAGGCAAATTAGCCTTGAACACAAGGAAGAGCGTGAATGAAGAGGTGGATGAACCAGGGTGACAGAAAAATGATAACACCAATGGGCAAAGCTGACTGGAAACATTAGAAATAGATTGCATTTTTCAGTCCACCACACCCAATATTTTTGCTTTCCTTTTTACTCTCTCATTTTGATTTACCCAGTCTTAATTATTTTCTAATTTCTTCTTGTGTTTATGTGCAAGATACAAGCTTCCACATTCCCAATAAATTTAGCAAGTTTATAACCACAGAAATTTTTCAATATTTTAAGGAGTTAATTCCACCATATAAAACTGAAAATCTGTCCCTTCTTACACATCATTTGCCCTTTGGAGGGGAAGTGATAATAATAACCATATAACCTCATGGTGGGCATGCCTTATTTGCTACTACCTTAAGCACTAGAAGAATATCAAAGTACTAGTTTTATTTGCATTTTTATGATTGAGGAAACTGAACAATAGCATGGTAGAGTAACACAGCCCAAGATCACATCTTTAGGAAAGAGAAAACTAAGGAAATATATCAGGGAGATAGCTCAGTGGAATAAGCACTTCCCTGGCAAGCGCTAGGGCCTGAGTTCAATCCCTGGTTCTGCAAGAAAAAAAATAAATAAATAAAATAATATCTGCTAATAAAATCTTTCTTGATGGTTATACTGTGTAGGTTACTGTGATGAAAGATCTAGGGAGAGAAAAAGGGAGAAAAAGAAAAAAAGAAAGAAAGAAAGCTAATTAAAAGAAATGAGAATATGACCAATAAAGAGGGTAGCTTTCATCTGCCACCCTCTTCTGCCATGTCACTCAGCCTGCGAGTCTGAGAACTATGGGCTGAAATCTTTGCAAACTGCGCCACAATAAACTTTTTCTCCTTTAAATTGTGGGTGTCAAGTATTGTGACCCAGTGATGAAAGGTGACTAAGAAAATTACTTCTCAGTGGTGGCAGGGCACAGAGTGTGGTAGACTCTGGAATTTACTGTATTTCTTAGTAGGTGACGAAAAATCAAAGAGGAATGGCGAAAGGAAAATGACACATTCAGGTAAAAGGATTCTTGGGATTAGTCTAAAAATGTGACAAGCATTACCATTTTAAAAAGAAGAGTTAATTAAGATGAGAGAACTTGTCTAGGGTTTTAGTAGTAGAGGAGGTGAAGGAAAGTTGTAGACTTGCTTTTTTCATTACTCAGGAGGGAAAGTTTTCAACAGTGTATGCAAAATTCCCTGGCATGGGAAGAAAGAATGAGGTTCGCTCTCACATTTATGTGTGTGCTTTGGTACATAGGCACCCTGCAGTGAGAGATATAGCAACATAAAATTCCAGGAAGGAACAGATTATGGGGACAACAAACCACAACTATGGACAAGGTGCTTCTCATTCTCAAGCTGTCTAAATTTAATGCTGATTTCTAGTGTTTGAACTGGAGATAGAGAAAAAGAATTTTTTTCCATTTATTTTATTTTATGTTAAACAACTTATTGAGAAACAGATATCAACAAGACAGTTTCAAAACCAATTACTAGCACAGTTTCAATAATTAATATATTGCATATTGTTGTCTTAGTGGTTATTCATTGTATAAGATGCAGACATGCTATCCTGGCCACAAACACTATTAGAATGAATCTCTCTATTCATTGAATTAAGAGAAAGCAGCTGTATATCTATCTTAACTATTTTGAGTATACAGATACAAAATGGTCCTTCATTTGTATCTCCTTTTTGTGTTTAGTTTTGTCAAGGAAGGATATTCCATTGTCATTTAAATAAAGTAGCTGCGTGAATTCAGCAAAATATTCCAATATAGTCCAGTAGTCCATAATAATAGTGGGTTTTCCATAAGGCTGGCAATGTTTGAAGTTGTTGATTTGAGCCTTTTATAGCTCAGCATATTAATATGACTTAACAATAAATTTAAATCTAAATTTAAAACTGCAACTCAGTTTAATCATTGAAAAGCCTTATATATGTTTGAATCAACTTGATTGATAAACTTAGCTTTTTAACTATAAATTTTATGAAATCCAATACTGGACCAATAATTTAAAAATTAAAATTAAAGGCTCCTAATCAAGAATGTTTTAAGTGCAAATTATAGTACACAATAGATTTTAGACTTATTATGAAAAATAATTAAAATATATAAAATGACTATATTTATTATATATGAAAATGGTAGTAGGTCAGATACATTGGTTTAAATAAATGTTATTTAAATTAAGCTCTTCTGGTGATGGATATGCTGAGTTTAGGAATCATTTATCATATGTTAACATATATCAAAACTTCATGCATACCTTAGATATATAAAATTTTATTTGTCATTCATAATCTCAATAAAGCTGAGAAACAATATGAGATAAACATTCTCACAAGTCTAATTTTATTTTTTACTGTCCACTAAAAATTTTAATTATAAGTGTGTCAAGTGCTACATTTCTGCTAGTTAGTGCTTTATTAGATAATCAAGAGTTAATGTTGAGTAGAAGATGGGATAGTATAAGTCTTGAATTTGTTCGGTACTGAAATTGAAGCCATAAATTTGGATAGTAAAAGTATGGTGTTGAAGACTTGATGCTGAACTGGCCCACTCGAGAGTGAGTTTGTATCTGAGGATCAGTATCTTCGAATGGCTGGAAGTCAGGATTTGGAGGCCACCTGTCTCCTCTTAAGTTTGTGTTGTTGATTTTTATCTGTGGAAAATAAGGTAAAAAGAGGATCTGAGCCTTCATCTTCTCAGTTTTCAAACAACCTTAGAAAAACAATTGGATACTTGAACTTGAACTTGAGTCTTTATCATACTAATCCATCAATTTAGCCAGACAATATTTTTCTTTTTTCTGGTGGTACCAGGGATCAAACTCAGGACCTTGTACTTTCCAGGCAAGCACTTATTCCACTGAGCTATCTCCGTGGCCCCCTAGCCAGACAAATATTAATGAAATAGAACTATTCTTAAACAATTTTATTTCCTTGGGCCAGTAAGATACCTTAGCAGTCTGAAGCATCTGCTTAGGCAAGCTTAGGCAGGTGCAGGAAACTGAGGTTCAATCCCAGGCACCACATGCTGTACTAATCCTGCCCTCAGGATGGGCTGAGCAGGTCAAAATGGAAAAAAAAAATTCCTAATATGATGCCAGGATCAAGGATGTCATGCTGGGATTGACTGGTGGGTGATACTAGGTCAAGGGTGCTTCACCGTAGGTGTGAGTATTACCCACTCTGAGCAAAGGTAGGACAGATAGAATAGAAGTGACAGAAATAGCGTGGCTGGGCATACACTGTTGCTTTGCTATGTGCCACTCTACCTTGGTGCCAGCCAGTTATAAACTGAAACTGCTGTAATCCATAAACTATAATAAACCTTTTCACCTTTAACTTTGTCAAGTGCTTTGTCTCAGCGATGAGAAATGGAGCCATGACATAGGTCGTATCTCTTTCTGCGTCTATCTTCAGCATATTATTTCAACAGATTGCTTTCGGAGTTGCACAGTTTCTCAGTTAGAATCAGCTGGCATCTTCAAGGAGTTCTTTTAGTTGTTCCTGAGTTTCCAAAGCACCATTCTAATCCATTCAATACCCTACCTTAGTTCAGACTGATCTTTCCAAAACACTGCCCGTGAAGAATTATAAAATAGGTAAATATGCAGGATTTGGTATGGTAGAAGGGGAAAAGTTTCAATGAAAGGCTGAAGGTGTTGTTATTTGGAACCATCTTGATGACTAGACAGACGTTTACTCAGGGAGAAGAGTCCAGGAAAGAAACTGACGAAAAACATAGTTGTGAAACAAAAAGAATATCCATCTCTTGGGTATTTAACTATTCCTTTAATCATGAAATGGAAAATTCTTTTCTGAGATGAGTATTAAGTTTTTTCTAAGAATAATGATTTTTTAATCTCAAAAGTTGCTAATTGATATTTTGATAATATCTCAAACACAACAGATTAATAAAGGTTTCTAGATTGCTGAATTTTACATGGAATATTCTTGAGTTACATGCCATATTTGGATAAATTCCAAGAATCTCAGTTTTCTTTGAAGACAAGCAAGACAGATATTTTTGAAACTCTTCTATTTTTAAAATTACTTTCTGCATGTGTAGTATTTCCTAGTATCTTATAAAACAGTTTTTGTTAGTATTCATTTGTGTAGCTTTTATCCCCAGTATTTTAACTACTCTTCAGGCTTATATTTTTGGTCAGAAACAGTATGAAACACTAGACCAGGAGAACACAAATTAAGGAAAAATGTAACTTGCCATGTTTAGACACCAACCAAATGTCATGAATTCTTTTGTGTGAATATAACATACAAGTCGTGCATATTATGTAAACTTGATACATTCCCAACTATCAATTTGATGTCTTAATACAGTAGTTCTTGGTATGAAAAGATGCCCATTGAAGTGTATAACAAAGCAGAAAAAAATTATGAAGTTACACTCATAAGAGTTAGAATCTGAACATAGAGGTGAACCAAGAACAGGGTTTTTGTATTACTTACTTCTTTGATTTGATATATAGAAGAAAATCTGATGTTATAAACACTAAATTACACAGTACTGAATGAACTCATGGCTAAGAAGCCACAATGAGTTTGTATCTCAAGCCTTGGTTACCTCCGTGTAGTTAAATTGTCCTGTCTACCACACCTTCCTTTCTATGATTTATCAAAAAGTAACGTCAAATGTTCTTTCTTATCATCTTCTCCCCACATAATTTTTCCTTCTTCTTCCTAAAATTATTTTTTCCAATCTTTGTCATTATTCCCTTCTTTTTTATCTTATCAAATTAAATAGAAGCATTCTGATGCTCTTGCCAGTGTAAGTGCTATAAGTCTTTCTTCCCTGGGGCTAGGAGAGCAATGACAGTTGATCTGCTCCCCAAAAGGGATAAACACAGTCTTGTCTCGTCATGCACAGAATGTGCAGAACAAAGAAATGACTTCTCTTTTCATTGAAAAGTCTATTAGTGTCATAGCTCAAGGAAGTTTTGAGGTATTACTTTCTCATACTTCTCATCTGCTATTTCAGTCTCACAAAGCTCGAGCAACTTGGATGCCTCTGTCTTGAAACTGAAGTCCTTGTCTGACTCATTTTGCTCTGTTTGCCTTACTCCATTACTGCTTTTTAACATCACAGTATCCTGAAGTTATGCTTCTGATTATCTTCCTACTTTTACAATGGTCTACAATGCACTTTGGACCACTCTTTCTGCACTCATTTTGCCTCTGACCCATTGAGAGTTCTTCAAATGATGACATTTATGTTAGACACTATTTTTTTAGTTATTACAATTTTCTTTTATTTTGAAGAGTATATAGGAGCACAAGAAAAAGAAAAGCAAAGACAGAAACAGGATAACACGTAACAATACATACGTTACAGATTTTTAGAACAAGAATACCTGATTAACAGTGATTGATATATTATCTATATTATGGTCAAATCTGTGGCTCAAAATAACAGATATGGTTATGCAAGATGGGACATATGATTGACTGTTACCACATGCCTTCAAGAAATCTTAATTTTTTGTTCTTGTCTCTCATTTTCTGTCATTACATTAAAAAAAATTAAAGCGACTATAGTAATAACTGATATGACATTAGAAAGAGTACACATTTAGAAGACCAAATTGACTTGGTTTCAAGCATGGTTTTAGTATTACACATTGCTATCCTCAATGTAGTTGCTTAGTTCATGTATATCAGCATATAGAGTTAGTTAGGGTGAGAAGTCTACCCATTAACTACTATGTTCAACAACTTGATGGAAATTCTTAGGACCATCGCATTATCTATCTTGTATATATAAATGTATGGTCATTTTCACAATGTTGGTTCTTCCTATCCAGGAGCAGGGAATATCTTTCCACTTTCTGAAATCTTCTACAATCTTTTTCAGAGTACTATAATTTTCATTGAATAGATCTTAATACTTCTTTAGTTATTAATTCCAAAATATTTCATTTTCTACAGTGCTATTGTAAAAAGTATTGTCTCTCTTATTTCTCTCTCAGTGTGTTTGTTATCTATGTAGAGGAATGCTATTGACTTTTGGGTATTGACTTTATATCATACTATGCTACTAAATTGGTTTATTAATTCTAGTAACTTCTTGGTGGAGTTTTTTGGGTCTTCCAAGTAGAGTATCATGTCATTTTCAAATAATGATAGTTTAACTTCTTCTTTACCTTTAACTTATTATTCCTTTTATTTCTCTCTCTTTTCTAAGGGCTGTAGCTAATGATTCCATAACTATATTGAACAGGAGTGATGATAGAGGACATCCTTTTCTTGTACCTGATCTGATAGTAAAAGACTTCAGTTCTTCCTCAATTAGAATTATTTTAGCCAATGGATTGTCTTAGATGGTTTTTATCAGATTGAGGTAAAAGCCATCTATTCCAAATTTTGTAGGATGTCGATAATAAATAAATGCTGTACCATGTCAAAAGCATTTCCTGCATCAATTGAGATGATCATGTGAGTTTTGGATTTGGCTCTATTGATATAGTGTATTACATTTATAGATGTTAGTATGTTGAACCATCCTTGCATCTCTGGGATGAATTCTACATGGTCGTGGTGTATAATCTTCTTGATGATATGCTGTATTCTGTTTGCTAGTATTTTATTGAGGATTTTGAGTCTATGTTCATGAGGGAGATTGGCCTGTAGTTCTTTCTCTGGTTTTGGTAACAGTATGATACTTACCTCTAGGAATAATTTGGGAGAATTGTTTGCTTTTCAATTTATTGTAGAATTTGAAAAGTATCAGGATTATATCTTCCGTAAATTTCTTGAAGAATTCAGATGTGAATCCATCAGGACCTGGATTTTTCTTTGTCAATAAGATTTTTACTACATTTTCAATTTCATTGACTGTTATTGGGTTATTGAAAGTTCTTATATCTTCTTGATTCAGTTTTGGTAGTTTGTACCTTTCTAGGAATTCGTCCATTTCTTCTGTGTCTTCAGTTCTGTGAGAGTAAACATTTTTAAAGTAGCTATTAATGATCTTCTGAATTTCCTCAGGTTCTGTAGTAATTTCACCCTTTTCATGCCCTATTGATTGAATTTGAGTTTTTTCCTTCCTCATTTTGTTGAGGTTAGCTCAGGGCTTATTAATTTTACTTAATCTTTCAAAGAACCAGTTTTTTGATTCATTAATTCTTTGTATTTTTTTGTCTTTAATTGCATTAATTTCTGCTCCAATCTTTATAATTTCCTCCCATCTTTGGGCTTTTGGTTTGGTTTGCTCTTCTTTTCTAGAAACTAGAGTTGCAGCACAAGTGTATTTATTTGTTCCCATTCTGTTTTCCTAACATGTGAGTTCACCATTACTAATTTCTCTCTGAGCACTGCTTTCATTGCATCCCACAAATTCCAATAAGTTGTGATAGAAATTTTGGTGAATTGTAGATACTGTTCAATTTTTTGTTTAATTTCACCTGTAACCCATTGCTTGCTGAGGAGGGTGTTATTTAATTTCCATGTATTTATGGGGTTTTTCTGGGGGGAGGTTAGTAATTTATTTCCAGTTTCATTACACTGTGGTCAGATAATATGCATGGGATAATTTCTCTTTTCTTGCATATACTTAAGCATGATCTATGGACTATTATGGGTCTATTTTAGAGAGAGAGGAGATGGTCTCATAGACATGGGTCTAGCAGTGTGTCTCACCTTACAGGGCCCAGACCTACAAAGTTCAAACTCTTCCAGCTGGACAAAGCTTAGGTCTGACAGCTGTGTTTGGCCTTTTCTTGCTATAGTCCATGGAAATGAACCTGCTGTGCCCCACTGAGAAGATGTTCTGTTCCCAGATTAGCTGGCTAGGTCTTGCCCCTATTCTCTTTCCTGGGAGTTCTGCCACAGGATTCCACATCAGGCCTGTCCGCTGGCTCAAGGTGGGAGGTTCTGGTCTTAATTTTTTAAAATTATATTTAGTACAGGGTCTACCGGGTTTATAGGGTCTCACTATGTAGATTGGACTCTTAGCAATTTTCCTGTTTTCAGCCTCCCAAGTGCTGGGATTACAGGTGTGTGCCACCATGTCCAGTCTCAGTTGCTGTTTCAGCATGCCCCAGAGGCAGGGCTGGCATGACATGTGGTTCTGGGAATCAAACCCCAGTCCCTGTGCTTTGCCTAAGCAGGAACTTTAGTCTGCTGAGCTCTCTGGCTGGCCCTCAGCCTTAGTTTTTGAAATAATAATGTGAAGAATGAAAACACAAAGAATAAGTTATTACCTTTGAGTAATTAAATTTTAGTTGTTGTACTTCTATTTTTTGGTAGATGCATTACAGGCACTGACTATAATCCTGATGTCACGTCATATAGTAAATATATATTTGGCTTCCTAAAGATGAGCACCCTTATGCTAACATCAGGAATGTGAGCCAGACATAAACCTGGCAAAAATACACGACCAGAATGTCTGATGAGAAGAACAAACAGGTGCTTGTTAACACGTAATGGAAGATTTAAAATGTTCGAATGATGTCTCAGAATAAGGGTAAAATGATTTCTTGTAAGTGAATGCATAGGACTGATAAGGTGTACACTCATTAATTTCCTGAACATTTTATGTAATTTTGAAAAATTGCATTCTTTTTTCTTCTTTACTCTACATTCCATCTCAGTAGTAAATGATCTAATTTTTTTCTTAAAAGAAATAAGAACATAGCACATCTTTCATAAATAATATTGAGAGGATTCTTGTGTTCTTTTACATGATTGTAAAAACATTATGATTTGGTTTATTCAGTATAAAAATGTATTATTGATCATTTTCTGCTAGTTATTTTTTTTTCTTTTGATCTTTCTTCCCTTTTATTCTTGCTAATTTCACTCTGGTTTCAATCCTCATTACAATGCTTTCACTCAATGGGTATAAATCCCCAGACATATTTTTTTCTCTAGTAAAAGTACTCTTTTTCATCTTTTATATTTTCATTCTATCTAGTGTTCAAATTCCAGAGACTCCTTCTCCTAAAGACACTGACATCCCATTATCCTGTATTCAAGATTATCTTTTAGGTCTGTAGAGGCCAACTTTTCAAGGCATATGTCATTGATGAAGGCTAAATTTCTAGCCTGTCTTAGAAGATAGTGAAACAAACATTGGCATACAATGATTAATAAGATATCAATAGTGGGTAACATTTTAGATGGAAAATAAAAATTAGTCAATAAGGGATATATTATCAATAAAAGTATCATCCTGTACAACCAGCATGTTAATTCAAGGTGGGTGTGGGGATCAGTAGGACACATCCCTCAGTGTTCTCACTCATGAAGTACAGCATGGGGCCCTTTTCCACATGATGGATGAAACTGCTAGTAATTTAAGAAGGGTTCAACTTTTTTCACCTCTAGGCTAAGTACATTTACATCCATTATTTCACTTAATATCCTAGAGAATTTAAGGATAGAATTATTACTATCACCTATTTAAGGATAGAATTATTACTATCACCTTTTCATAAAATTTTCAGATTTTAGCTCCCTGCTTGTCATGATTTGGGGGTGTGCAAGGAGAACAACACAATACAGAACACATTTTGTAAGATTATTTCATAATGAATCACCCAAAGTCTCATATACGAGAGTATAGGAAATTTGTCCACATACTAAAGACCAAAGAATCTTACTGAGGGCTTGGTTCCCATTACAATGTTTGTCATGAATCCAGCTGAAAATCTAGAGCTCATAATAATTCCCTGCCTGAGTCCAACTGGAAGCCAAAAGCCCACAACAACGCCTCATACAGGGCTGTTTCACTGACGTGCACTGGAAAGACTCAAGATCAGTGGTGGAAATCAGAAAGTCTGTTTAAGAAAGATGAAGGATCTGTGATAGCAGGCTAAGGAATCTGAACTGGAGCTGGGAAGCAATGCTCAAAGTAAGACCCAGCACACCCCAGAAAAATGCCACAGCTGTTCTCAGCAACAGGGTGGTCCTGAGCGTCTCCGATGATGAGGAAATCTGAGTTCCCATCAGGAAAGCCAAGATGAGAAGTTTCTCCACGATGCCGATCTGTGTACAATCGTTCCTTCAGAAAGCAGGAAGCAATCTTCAAGGTGAGGACCAGAGCTCCCCAATATGAACTGCAACCATCTTCAGGGACAACAGGGTCCTGAGCTCCTTCTCCAATGAGAACTACCAAGTTCTCCAGGAAAGCCAGCATGACAAAGTCTTGCAGCAGAATAGCCTAAGAGTACCAGCAGCTTCCAACAACTCCAACAGCTTCCCCAAACAACTTCCCTCACAGGCGCACCCAGACCTTCTCCAGTTCTGCATCTCATGCTGCCGGCAATCATCCTCAGTGGGCCTCACACACACAGCACCACTCTGGGGTTCAGTTCAATCAGGTGCATCAAGTTGATCACCAGTTGGCATTCCACCACACTGCTCAGAGACAAACTGACAGTAAAATTTAAACACACATCTTTTAGTCAACTGTGTGTCAATATTTTACCATTATCTGCTGTGTACTGGCTTGACAAATCAGTTTGGAATCTTCACTGGAATTATAGGAAATGACCATCAGTTATGTTAATTTCTTTACCTCTCAGAGGCTCTGTGTATGATTTCCTGATTAGTCAGATGACTTATGTCTCTTTATTTTCCGGAATTATTTGACCACAAGATTAGCCTTCCTTGTTTTACAGTTACATATATTTATATTATTGATAGAAGATAATAATTTTACCCATGTTTTAGATATAAAATAATATTATATATATCACTGATAATAATTTTTGTTTTTGTGTATTGCTAAAATTGTATTTATCACTATATATATATATTTAATGCAAAAATTTTAAACATTCATTATTATCTTACCCACATGTTTTCAAATTAATGTTGATCAAGTATATTTTCTAAGTAGCTTTTAACTTAAGGACCCTAGAAAATATCCATGTAAAATTATATATGCACAGCATAAGCATACATATATCTGACTAAGTATATGAAAATTTAGTATAATCTTTTATTTTATTGTATAATCTTAAGAATGCATAGTTTTCTTCAACTGTGACAGTGTTATGAGAATATACTTATGAAATATTTTAAGGGGTTTCATATATTTTATGCTGGGCATCAGGAATTCACTATGCATTTGGCAACATTCATTGCCTTGGGGTATCCAGGAGCAATGAATCAAGTACATGGAAAGACATGTAATCAAATGATGAATAGATCTACACAAGCACTTCAAAGGCCTTGGCTTTCCTCCTCTGTTTAACAATGCATGTGTTATTTAGAAGATAATGCAAATATTCCCAAATTAATTCACCACACTACCCTTTAAGCATATGAAAAATTGTTAAATGGGGTGAAAAATGCAAGGCATTTTGAAATTAAGCTATTATGCTAAGTATATGCAAATATTACTCACTAAAATAATAACTTTTTAAATGTTGCATTTGAAATGTTCACTTAACTCATATACATATTCCTTCAAAATTCTGCATTTAATAGTTATTCCAAGATAATATGATCCATTATATAATTATTAATATAATTTTGCACTCTAGCATATAAGATATAATGGAAAAATTCTCAGATGTGCAGTCACTCTTAAATAGTAATAAAACAAGCATAATAAAATTGTTTACCTTTGCACTGTGCAATTTGGATGGTCAGTAATATTATTTAATTCCTGAAAATAAATGATAGTGTGGGATTACCACATTCAAGCTACTTCCAAGAATAATTATTTTCCAGGACAGAAAGAAAGCAGACCTTCTTTGCAATGGTATTTGTCCGACATTTCCTTCATTAGCAATCTCAGATTCTCTTTAGTTAGTTTTATGGTATAATCATGGTGTGGAAAAACAAGCTAAAATGTTATCACTCTGAGGACAGATGCCACTTAATTTCCCTTTCTTGTATTCCTTAAAATTAAAATGCATCCTAATGTATAATAAGTGGCTGATAAATATTATTTGAAAGATTATTTCTTTTTTTCTGTATTTTGGGGAACACAGAAATGGAACGCACAAGGAAGAGCTGTCCATTTTAAGTTTGAAGGCTAACGTTTTCTTAATCAGGAGACCACCGAGTGAAGACTGGATGAAAAAGGAGGTGTGTGTAGTTTAAACCACTGAAAACGGAGACAGTGGGGATGGACTTGCACCAGATTCTGAACAAAGATATGGAAGACAGTCTCCACTTGCCCTCAAGGCTTTGCCCTCACCTTTCCCTATGCCTCATTTTGTAAAGTATTTGGATAAGACAGAGCTCAGAGAATCAGTTAGCGTACACTAGACCATGCCACAAATACTCATTGTCTCAACAGCTGCTGAAATTAATAATATCATTAACAGATATGAATGCAAAGTCTAATGACTACATTGAAAAACTATTTGCAGAAGAAAGATAGTTTGATGAAAAAACATAAAATAAAACAGCATCCTGTACAAGCACTTCATGCCAAAATTCTCAGGTGAAAACCCTGCATTGCATTATGAGCAACAGAACACCCTTATTAAAGACTGTCTCTCTGTACACTCTGCACCAGTCAAAGAAGATGTAGATATTCTCTTCAGTTTCTGAAGGAACTGGCTCTGAAACAAAAAAGAAAAATTGCTTCAATGTCTAACTCTTCTCTTCTGTACCACACTGCCTCTCAGCAAGAACAAATGACATCTTCAGTTTTAGCTCAAATTATCTCTGGACAAAATCAAAAGATACACTGAAAATGTTGTTCACATTTTATCACATACATTTTCTACATTTGTTGAGAAAAGACACAGTGTTGGGGGTTTTTTGTTTTGCTTTTTGCCATCATTGTTTTTATCATAAGACAATAAAAATCATATAGTATTTCAGAACAAGAATAGGAAATTAGGGTCATCCAGGTAGCTCAGTGGACTAAAGTGCCTGCTTAGGCAGATGCAGGGACTGAAGTTCAATCGCCGGCGTGCCATGCCAACCCCACAACAGGGGCGCGCTGAGACTGTGACTGAGACTTGTTGTGGTGGGGCATGCCTGTAATCCCAGCACTTGGGAGGCTGGAAATCAGGAGGATCAATATAAGTCCAATCTGTGTAGTGAGACCTGTAAACCTTGTGCTAAAAAAGTACAAAAATAGGAAATTCACATATCACATACTGTTATCATCAAATTTGTTGCTCAGATTACCAGATATAGGCATGCAAGTTTTGTTACACAGCTGAACATTAACACTTCCTTTCAATAAATTTTTATTTTTTTCCTGACCTTTTCAAAAATTTTTATTTTTTTAAAACTTTTTATTCATTAGAGAGAAAAAAAAAATTCTCTCAGGCTTTCACAGAGAGCAAATTGGTCAAGCAATGGACATGACTCATCCAGATGGCTGACACTGATAAAAGATCCACAAGGTGCTGTACATAGTTTCAGGGTAAATCCTGAGGGGATTTGACTGACCTTGTCTGATACAAAAGTTACATTTATAGTTATATAGGTCTTGCTTTAACTTGGTGTTAACCATGCAGCAGAAAGTATAAACACAAGGTATAAAAAGTAAAGCTCAGTAAAATAAGCACTTGCCTGACAAGCACAAGATCCTGAGTTCTATCCTTGATACCCCCCTCCAAAAAAAAAATCCCAACTCACAGAAGAGTAGTTACCAAAAGCCTTTTCTAACTAGCAGATTCTTTCTACTTCTCTCCCAGTATTTCACCCTGAAAGTGTTTCCTTTGTGCTAATCCCTGTCTAAGCACCGGATTTCTTGTGAATCCAGCTAGCTGCAGGAATCCATCATGTGCCAAACTCAGTGTTGCGTTTTATGTTCATTGTACTGTGTAAACTCATAGGTAATAATATGAAATCAGTGATTATTATTTTCCTTTACAGGTCAAACAGTCTCAAAAGTTTGAACACCTTGTTTTGGAAAAGTCTTAGTTGTAAAGGATGCCGGATTAAAACCCAGAAATCCAACTTCAAAGCCCTTGGTTAAAGCATTCACTACTTCTCAAAGTATTCTTCCAGTCCCAAGATGAATAATATACCTTGATATCTCAGTAGGTTAGAGCAGCAAATAATGCTCATTTCCTTTTGTCCACTAAAAAGCTTTAGATTTCTTGTCTTGTAACTCTTTGCAAATTGATTTAGGGTTATGTTTACATATGGGCATGCTATATAGATCATAAATTCTATAAGGGAAGTTAATAGCATTATGCCTGATATTTAAGGATGTTCAAGTTACTGGCATTGGAATAAATGCATGAAAGTATTTTTGTGTTTTCATTTAGTCATATCCCCTCTGGATTAGAGCCATGATTTGGTTGAGATAGACTACTATTTAATTTAGTCACCACTGAATAGTCACCAAATAATAATATGGTCATTCTTTCATGTCAGCTAAAATAAAAATTGTGCTATTTCGTAAATGGAGAAATTTTATCCATATTTTATGTTTTATTACAGCTTTATATTAATTTTTTCTTAAACTGTATAGTTTCAGTAAAGATTCACTTACTTTAAATAAGTACAGATACTCTTGTCATTTTTTATTCTATATATTTTGATCATGAACATTTTAATCTTTCATCTTTCATCTCATTTACATGATAAAAGATAATGGCATTCTGAAAATAGCCAAACAGTTTTTTATCTAATAGGATTTCAGATAATGAAACCATAGCTTTACTAAATATATTTTATGCTTTTTCTTTTTAAAAATGTTTTACTAGCTATTCTACCAAAATTTAAAACTACTTGAATTATATATCATTTTTTATCTGTCACCCAATTTTGCTTTGATTTAAAATGATATTTTCATATTTTCCAACAGTACATTTTAAGAATAATGTGTTAAGAAATGTAATGATAAACTTATTCTTTCTTCCCCTTTTAAAAAATATATTTAGTACAGTGTCTACAGGGTCTCATTACACAGATTGGATTGGTAGTGATCCTCCTATTTTCAGCCTCCCAAACCCTGTGATTACAGGATCACCCCACCATGCCCAGACTCAATCGCCTTCTTACCTCTCCCTAGGCTCAGGGCCAGCATGGCACGCTGGGGGATTGAAACCCGGACCTCGTGTCTGCCTGAGCAGGTGCTTTAATCTGCTAAGGTATCTGGCTGGCTCTTGATAAAAGTATTCTCAGGAGATTAGCAGTGTATTAATTACATGAGACTTAAAAATAATTCTATCCAAGGATCATTCATTTTTTTTCTAAATCAGTGAATACTAATTACAATTAGCAATATCAATCAACTTAGGTTATTCTGTTGTAGAGAGGGAGAGAAATTATTGTGCAGCAATAAAGTTTACTTAAAAATATAATTATACATATAGGAAAATTTGAGTTCAAACCTGAAGCAACAGAATTTGAAAGGAAAACTGACTTTACTCCTGAACCTTCTTCAACACACATCCCTCAGTCCTACAACTTCCCCAAGGTGTCTGGATGTAACTTTTCTCTGATGTCTAACTTCATACCAGATACTGCACTTTTCAATATGTGTGTGTGTACATTTTCAGTACTTCCACTGTCATTTTGATAATGTATTGACACTGATGTAGCACAACGAAAGAGTGAATGACATTGCAAATGTGTTATTAAGTGTTATCAGTTTAGAATATAATATTTTTGCCCTGGGGAGACAGCTTAGTGATCTAAGATCCTTGCCTGACAAGCACAAATTCTCAAATTCTATATCTGGTACTGCATACCCAAACCCTGGGCACAACATGGCAGCCCCAAAATCTGGCGTGGTGGCTCATGCCTGCAATCCCAGTACTGGGAACTCTGAGGCAGGAGGATCACTATGAGTCGGAGCTGTGGAGCTAGACCCTGTACCAAATAAATAAATAAATAATGTTTAAAAACAAATACATTTTTGCGAAGATAAATTTGACATATAAATAAAACCATAACGGTACTTGTATGTATAGTTCCCATCTTAGGCAAAATCTGGTTATATCCAACTTAAAGTTAAATTCCACTGGGAATTACACTAATTTATCTATAAAGTCATCAAAAGTATATACCAAAGGCCAGCCAAATCGCTCATCTGATTAAAGCACCTGGAAGCAGGCCCAGGGGCTGGGGGTTTGATCCCCGGGCCTGCCATGCTGGCCCCAACCCCGGGGTGCGCTGAGAGGGTGACTGAGACTAGTCATGATAGTGAGTGCCTGTAATCCCAGCACTTGGGAGGCTGTAAACAGGAGAATCACTGAGTCTGATCTCGTAGTGAGACCCTGAACACCCTCTAAACCCTTCCCTAAAATACAGGAAAAAAATAAAGTCAATAGCAACGAAGGGAAGTATATTACTTCCATGAGGCTGTTCTCACACACTGGCACAAGGCACACGTCATATATGTCCCCTCTGTGAGAGAGTGGGCGGGGCACCACCGGGTCAGCATCCTCCACTTTCCAGCTCCTGCTGCTACAAGTACTTTTGGTCCTCTGACCGCATCCCTCACAGTTCTTCCTCCAAAGCCACGCTCACCTCCTGCTCGTCTCTCTCTAAAAGCTTGTTTGCTCCCTTTTGTGAAGATAGACATGGTAGCACTTTGGTCTCATCCAGATTACTGAGGGCAAACGGCTCATCTTTATAGCTTGAGTTTAATCATATATTTTGCATATAACATAAAATATACTCTTAAGGCAGTACAAGTTCTCAGACTTAAAATGTGGTTACAATAGCTTAAGAAATATTTGTCAACAATTATCTAAAAATTATTTCTGTTTAAGCTGTGAGATTATTTTAATCAACACAATGTGAAAATCTTGTCAAGTAGCATAAAGATAATGAAGTTCATTAAAACATGCTAGAAAATATGGTCATTCTCAGTGGAAATTTTTAATTCCCTTCATTTCATGTGGGACTAAGATTAAAATATCTTTAATGACCACCAAGCAGCTCACTTTGGGATATAATTTATAGTTTGTATTTATTTGATATAAAAGGAACTATGCATTCTTTTTTTTTCTAAAGTTAAAATAAACTGCATTTAAAGAAATATATTTTAGTAATGATGCCATTACAAATAAAATGGAAAACAGACTATTTTTATGTTAGAAAAACTTGAAATAATTTTACTTTCAAATGTGTTCATTTACAATCATGGAGCTCAAATCCAAGTCCTTGCACTTGCTATGTAGGCACTCTAACACTGAGCTACATTGAGCCTCATTCAGTTCTTCTAATTTTATTGTTCTTTAATTGCAATTTAGATGCTTACTGTCATTCTTTTGATTTTGTTGATAAGCCTTTGAACACAATTTTGATGGAAGCTAATGTCACTTAAGTAAGAACAAAGGCTTGGTTAGGTATCTGGTTCATTAACTAAATCCTTCCAGTTTCCAAAACTGGCACATCCATGGCTTCTACAATTTTAAATTCAGACAAATTAAGGCATAGATATTTACTTGCTAAAATATATTAGTCAGTGATCTCCAGACAAAGGAATGAATAGGATATACACAAACATTTATCATAAAGATTTGGATGATACCATCATATAGTCTAGCAGGCTGTGAGATCGGCAGAGTGACTTGGCAAGCTGGAGACCAGGTGAGCCAGGTGGTATGTCAGTTATTTATTATTTTATTTTTTCTGTATTTTAGGGAAGTGTCTACAGGGTGTTCAGGGTCTCACTGCTAGATCCAACTCATAGTGATCCACCTGGTGGCCTCCCAAGAGCTGGGATTACTAGTGTGCTACACTACACCCAGTCTCAATTGCCATCTCAGCAAGCCCCAGGGGCGGGGTCAGCAGGTCTGGGGATTGAACCCCTAGCCCCTGCACTTGCTTGCAGGAGCTTTGATCCTCTGAGCTATTTGGTTGGCTTTCGGATATTTATTTATTTATTTATTTATTTATTTTAATTTTTTTTCTGGTCAGACGATATTTTGGATAAATTTCAAAGGCAGGAAAAAAGCCAATGTCTCAGTTCCAAGGAACTAAGGTAAGAGCCACTCGCTCTTTCTGGGATGGAGAGAGAAGGAAGGTTGTTAGCTTTTACTTCTCGGACCTTTACCTTATTAAGTAAGGCCCATCTACTTTAGAGAGGAAGGACAGTGTGCTTTGGCTATTGCACTCATGTAATTTTAAACTAAATACCAATAAACTTCATCAATCAGAATAATTTTCACAAATATCTCACTCAAACCCCAGGCAGGTTGGCACATAAAATGGATCGCCATAGTTGCACTAAAAGTAAAGTGGATCAACTGGGGATTGAACCCACTCTGTCTCTAACATTTATGCTTTTTAGCTATGATGCTTCAATGTGCATCTGGACATTGCCATGCTCCAGAGCTGATGTAGCGAACGTGCATGCAAAGAGTACTTACTCATAAACTCCCAAAACTATTCATCCAATATTGCAAACAAATTGTAATATGTGGCTTTACCTAAATACATCTGATTCTATCAGCTGATGTGTGTACAGAGTGGGTGAGTGTGTGTGTGTATCTGTTTGCCTGTGTAAAGGAGACTGGAATTCAGATGAACGTGTGATTCTTCCTAAAAATTCTTTCAGGAAAACCTAACAGAAGGGCCCATGAGATAGCTCAGTGGACTAAGCACTGACTTAGGCAAGCACAGGGCCTGGAATTTGATCCTCGACACCACAGCCCTCACCAGCTCTGCCCCTGGGCTCATTGAGCTATTGCCTGGATCTTGGTGTTTGATGTCTATAATCCCAGTGCTGGGGAGGCTGAAAACAGGGGGATCACTATGAGTCTGAGCTGAGAACTGAGACCCTATGATAAATACATTAAGAAAAGGAAAACCTAACATATATTATATTGAGTCTTATAAATATATGGCATTTATATAGCCTGCAGATAACATTATGTGTTATCTAAATCTTTATGATAAATGTTCTGTATATCGTAGTCATATACATATGTCTATATCTATATCTGTATCTATATCTATCTGTATTTATATGAATATACTTTGAGTGTCACAATTGGCCTAGTCCTATATTAACTTTTGTGCCTTTCTCCCCAGAGATATAATACATCAGATCAATAGCACTCTGATGAGTATTATTGCAGAGGCTTCTTTCTACTTGGTCTCCAGCCTCAGACCTTCCTTTACTTCATTCTGTTCTCTATGCAGCATTCAGGCAATACCATCTGAAATGTGATTTCAAGGAATTACCAATCTTCTGAAAACCTTTGAATGCTTTGCTATTTCCTTTACAGTTAGATTTAAATAAAATAAATAGCAGTATAAATTCTTCAGACTCAACTTCTGGAAACTGTTCAGTGTCTTTTCATTGCTTTTATTGTTTGGTTTAAATGAAAGATATTGTAATGGAAATCCTTCACCCTCTTAATCACAGGCCTGCATCATCTTCCATCAACTCTACCATTCAGTGAGATACTCCTCCAGTTTCAGAGTTGTATAGTGTCAACTGTTCTCTCTTGTTAAACCCTCCTTGATGTCCTAGGCTTTTATGTGCCATGTAATATTGTCACTTATAGTACCTTTCACTACAATTAATAGATTAGTTATTTTCTTAAACAGTGCATTCTACTAGGCCATAGACAGACTAAGCAAAGTTGCTTTTTTTCTAATGGCATTTAACTTGGTACATTGGAAACAAAATTTTCAACAAAGTTTTTGAATGGATAAATAACAATAGGTAGGCTGACTTCACATATATGGGTTTATATGAACAATACAAAAATTAAAAGTTCATGTCATAGCTTTTTGGGTGACAATTAACCTGCTTTTTTAGTTTCCATCCATTCCTCTTACCCCACCATAAATTCACCACATATGCATCACTGGGTATACTCACATCACTTCACTTCTTTAAGTGAAGTGATGTGAGTATAACACTCACTTCATATCCACACCCACCTCTAGTCCTTTCCCAGTCTTGCTTTTATATCATTATGCAATTCAGCCTTCTTTTGTTTTCTATCCTTCAATCTTAAGGAAGTCAATTTTCATTTTTAACTTATTTTTTTACTACTAAATATGTTCATATTCACTAGTTCAACATTAGCTTTGTCCTCAGTTTTCAGAGTCTACAAAGACAGGGACTGTTTCTCTTACATACAGTATATCCTTAATGGTTCCTAGCACTGTGGAAGGTATAGCATAAATCTCAGTATTTACTGAATTAAAGATAAATACAAAAATTGTTTTGATGAACAATCTCCAAAATATTGGGATTGATGCTCGACTCATGATATACATTTTGTACATAGAATAAAATGCATTTGTAAATACAGCAAAATTTAGAGAACGGAGGACAATGTGCCCTGGATTAGAAAACAGAGATAGAATAAGAATGCCTGTGTCCACTGACATGCTAAATATGCACTGAAATAAGTATTTTCTTATGAATTATTCCTATGACTTACATGACAGTAATTACATAGTTATTTAAATATGCATCTATAATATAAAAATAAAATGCATATATAAATATACTAATAAATATTTATTTATATATGCATGAATATATTAAATAATAAATAAAGTATGGTCCTTTCTCATTATTTGCAGGTATCGACTCTAGAATTCCTGAAGAGCAGAAAAATAAATCCATGGATGCTAAAATGGCATGGTTTTTGCATATGACCTAAATACATGGTTTCATATACTTTAAATAATCTCCAAATTAGTTTAAAAAACTAATTCAATGTAAGTGCTATGTCCATAACTGTTATGCTGCATAGATTTTTGAATGTTGAAAAGTAAATTATGTCTGTACATTTTGAATGCTTTGTCATTATTTTGAAATATTTTTGATCTATGATTGATTGAATCTATGAATGTGGAAACCAGCATATAAGAGACCAAGAAAATATAACTCTGTATAGTGGTTTCTCACATATTGCAGATAAGATGCCAGACAGCTGTGCCATAAATGAAAATCAGTGAAGTTGAAACATTATATTTATTTTAGTAATTACATGCATTTTAAAGCTTTAAAAGGCCTTCCCACCTTTAAAAAGCAATTCTAATGTTCTTAACCATTTTCTAAAATCATTATTATTTTTATGTATTTATTTATTTATTTATTTATTTTAGGAAAGAGTCTACAGGGTGTTCAGGATCTCACTACTAGGTCGGACTTGTAGTGGTCCGCCTTTTTCCAGCCTCCCAAGAGATAAGATTACAGGCAGGTGCCATCAAGCCCAGTCTCAACAGCCTTCTCAGCAAGCCTCAGGGGCGGGGCCAGCATAGCAGGTCCAGGAATCGAACCCTTGTGCCTGCTTTCAGGCGCTTTAATCAGCTGAGCTATTTGGCCAGCCCTAACTTATGTAATTTTAACGACATATGTATACTGCACAGTACTGAAAAATCCAGCAAGACAGTGAAAAATCCTCGATAAATAGTTTAGGTTAATATTTCTTAAAAACCTGCAAAACTGAGTCCACAAAAGCCAAACCACAAAATAGTGAGGACTAATGCAGTCCTTGAATGATTCAAAGTATTAACTTTGTGTATGTTTTCCTTAGTTCACTTTTTAACAGAAGATTTATAAAAAGAAAACTGAATATAATGCATTTTATTTCAATTCTTATCATA
>NW_004524582.1:6944915-6946883 GCF_000260255.1 Octodon degus | reverse complement strand
AAATGCTGCAGTGACTTTAATACTTTTTTTTTCATTTCTGTTGTCACATAAATAAAATTTTTCATATAAAATATTTCAACAGAGTCAGTCCATAAATGCAGTCATGGAAGTATCATGATTGTGCCTGTAAGATTTCAGACCTTTCCTTTAAAATAATATTTGGTGAAAAGTAGCACATTTTGCACTTGCTATGGTTTGTTCCAAGATGTCCCCCCAATGCCTCATGTGATCACAGTTTTTAAGAGGTGGCTAAATCTAGCGTGTGATTGATTTGTAGCCCAATTGTGGGATTAAAGGTGCTGGGATTAAGGGTGAGTGACTGCTGGCTCAGTCCACTGATTGGATTGGCACTGTCATAATTCTTGTAATCAGGATTCAGTAGAAGGGACAGAAAGATTAGCTTTCTCCCTCCCTCCCTCTCTCCACACTCCTTCCCTCCACCCTCTCTCCCTCTCCTTTTCCCTCTCCATCTCCTTCTCCCTCTCCCTCTCCATTCTCTCCCTCTGTCTCACCCTCTCCCTCTGTCTGTCTGTCCCACATGTTGCTTCTGCTGTTTTCTGCCACCATCAACTGTTGTCCCTCTGGCATGTTCCCCCCTGCCTTGGAAACAGACAGTTATGGACTAAAACTTCTACAAACTGTGAGCTGAATAAAGATTTCATCCTTTAACTTTGGGGGTTGGGTATTTTGTCTCAGCATTGAGGGAAAAGTAACTAAGACAACACCTGACTGCAATCTTAGAAAGGAAGTCTACACTTTCTTTCATAGATAGCCTAAGTAATAGAGCCAAACCCAGAAGAATATTTGATGCGAGCAATATGAAGCTAAGAGTTCTTTACTTCACTGTTTTTTTTTAGTTGTACTACTTCCCATTTTTATTCACTAGCTTTTGATATACTTAGTATTTTCTTGCTGTTCTGACGAGTTTAAGTGCCCTTGTCAACAGTTCCGTTGTTGAATGAGGCAAAGTGTTATACTGCCATATTTTGGTGAGCTGTCAGAAAAGGGCAAGCCATTAACTTGTGAATTTTGACTTGCACTGTTCTACAGCTTGGTGAGGCCTCTCTTATAAATTACTATTATTTGACTTGCACTGTTCTACAGCTTGAAAGCTTCTCTTATAAATTACTATTAAGGGAAACACAGCATACACACTTATGAGACTCTGTAATTCTGTATGATACAAGCCATCCTATAATACTGTCTGTGTAGTATGTTTGTGTTGCTGTGTTATCTTAAAAAAAATCAAAGTCCTACTGTCTATGAAAAGGGATGTTATTTTCAGGAATATAATTAGTGAAAGTATCCTGCAAGAAATAGCATACAAAATTCTATGTCAAGTAAGATCATGTTCAAATATTGTAGATCATGTTTTGAAGGTGGGAACAATCAGAGTAAATTTTGTTACTGATATAGCACATCTAAGTCTCAAACTCTATGAAAATAAAAGAGCAGAGGATATGGAAGCTAGTAACTAAGCTAGTAACTCTAGAGTAGAGTCCTGAAAACCCTGCACTCAGTAGTTATGCAAAAAAACAAATATTCTATAAGGACAGGGTGACTACATGGTACGGTTTTGTCTCTCCAACAATTGCACTATCATAGGCAACACACAAATTTGGAAAAATTCATGACAATTAAGTACTCAGACAAAGGTGTGCTATGTAGAATCTATAAAGAAATAAAAAACACTAGGGCCCAAAAATTTAAAGACCCAATCCAGAAATGGGCATCCGAGATGAACACACACTTCTCAGAAGAAGAAAGTAAAGAAGTGAATAAATATATGAAAAAATGCTCCACATCACTAGCCATCAGCAAAATGCAAATTAAAACAACACTGAGATATCATTTCACTGCAGAAAAGATGGCTATCATAAAGAAATCACCCAACCACAAATGTTGGAGAGGCTGTGGGGAAAAAGGAACCCTTCTCCACTGCTGGTGGGAATGTAGACTGGTGCAACC
>NW_004524582.1:6931329-6943240 GCF_000260255.1 Octodon degus | reverse complement strand
CTTAACTTAAGGGGTACGGATGAATGTCCATTTTGTATCTGTGTATTCAAAGTGGTTAGGATAGATATATAGTTACATTCTCTTAATGAATAGTGGGATTTGTTCTAATGGTGTTTGTAAATACGATATCATGTCCATATCTTGTACAGCAATTAACCACTAGGAAGAATGTACGCAATGTGTGAATTTTTGAAATTGTCCTACCAATTTGATTTGAAACTGTCTCATTGCTATTTGTTTATCAATAAAATTATGGGAAAAAAACAGCAGTATCATTAAACTTCATTGTGATGTGAAATTTTCCAAGCACACTTAAAAACTCAGAAATATCTGTGACATGTAATTTCTATCTCTTAAAATATTTAGGTGTCAAATACACTGCATTTTATGGTTATTTTGAACTCCTGGCTGCACGAGGTGAGAATGTTTTAGAACATTTTTTATTTAATGCTAATGCTCTAATCCAAAGCTTCTCCGCCTTGCAGCCATTGGATATTTGGGTGTTTGTTGTGGGGTTTGCCCTGTGCATTGTAGGATGTTCTACAGTATCCCAGGAATCTTTTTACCAAGTAAGTGCAGTGTTGTATCCTTACTATTGTTAATGATGAAACGTGACCTCGTATGTTTCCTGTAGGTGTCAAAACACTGCTAGTAGAGAATGACTGAACTAAGACAAACACAGTAAACATATTTTAATAAAACTGAAATAAAGGAAAAGGAATATTTACTCTTGTACAGTCTATTGAAATTTATTTGGATCTTACTGCCCCTTCATACTCCCACTAATCACTCCCAGAAAACAAAAACACTAAACTTGTGCAAAGATTTACAACTATGTATTGTAGGGATCCTACAAGTATCATTCATGCTTTAATTTTTAAGTGTTTGTAAAAGTATAAATTGGAAAGTGTAGAAAAGACTATTCAACTCCAAATGCTAATATTTTATAAATATTTACTTATGTCACTAAGAATTATTTTGCTGACCATCGGAACTAGATAACTCCCTCTGCTACCTCTGTCCATGTAATCTCTTAAAATAAATAACTTGGAAAAATTATTTTAAAATCACACTTTTATCTGGTGTCCATTTCTGTAAATTTGTCCTCAGATGCTGTCTCTGAACTATGAATGCTTATTTAACTACATGCTAGTTAACTAAATATATATGATAAAACTATTTAATTTTTAGTTGACAATATTAGGATATTCCTTTGGTTTATCTATTAATAAGATTACAATATGAGTTTGGAGTTATTTATATTCTGTACATATTTTACAGTATTTTACTGACTGTAAATGATGAGTATTGCTTCAATCAACAGTGTGATGAAGTTTTTCTGAAGTTGACTAAAAATTATTTGCAATTGCTCTGATTTCTTTGTGTATGTTCATATTTTTCAATACTGTGAAGATAAAGAAAAGAAAAAATAAATTAGAAAATGACACTCTTGTAATGTAGAATTATCCCCTATAGCATCTGATACTACTAATGAATACTTATCAAAACAGGCTCATTATTTTCAAAATATGACTTTTAATATACACATGATTTAAATAACTTAAAAAATGAACTTACTCTAGTAAAGCAAGCACTTTCTCTAAATTCTTAGAGGGATTAACTGCAAAGCGAAAAAAATAGTTGTGAAGACTATTGTACTATGCAAATCAAAATGTCTTAATTTTATTTTAAGATTTATTCTCTTTTAGGAATTTATAAACTATAAAAGGGAGACAATTTTGAAGATTTTAATTTTGTATTATTATTTTACTAAAACAATCACACAGCCATTTTCCAGGTATTTTGTTACTAAAACACGTGTTATGGAATACCGATGTCTCATCTTCTTACAATGCTGGATGGAGGTACACTGGCTATGGCCAAACCTTCAAGTTTGCTAAATGACTGAAGGCGTTGCCTGCCCCTTTCCCACCCTGCATTATCACAACCCGTAAATCCTTACTGTGTCCTCAGGCTTTAACTCCCTGTTGTGAAGAGAGGGCAAATAAACCACTGTCAGTTCTTGTATTTGTAAAAACCACAGCTAGCGCCAAGGATGGTGGAAATTATTTCTCCACAGGTGTCTTAGCAAGTAAGGATAGTAAAACCTACTCTCTGTTCTTTACCACTTTCTTTGAAGGGAAACATGCAGTAGTGAAGTTTTCACCTCAACATGTCCCCCAGGAATTTAGATAAATTGAAACTGCTTGAGGGAATAGGTTACTGAATGTTTTTTCACAAGATATTAAAAACAAGAGCGAGCACTTTCCAGACACAGCAGTAAACAGTCTTGGTCTCTTAATGGAACACCTATTTGCAGCTATTTTCCTTGCTCCCCTGTAAAAGACACATGAAAGATAAATAATGGAAAGAATACAAAAAATAGATATGTGTGTGACACCAAGAAATTACTGTGAACTTCTTTGGAAGCTATAGAGATGTCACTGTGTGTAAATGGATCCAACTCTGCCTTCAGAGTGAGCAGAACTGATTTTGAATTCTGGATTTGTTCTTGCTTAAAAGTAGTGAGGCTTGATTTCCTTCAGCTTTTGATATTTTCTTGCTAATGTACTTTACACTTTTGCACTTACTCTGCACATTCACTTGTGATACATACAGAGGTCATTACCACCATGTTTCCATGCTGGTGGTGAAGCTGAGCAAGGCTCAGAAAGACACTGAAGGTGCGTGACCGGTTAATGGCAAAACCAAGTTAGAGGCCCCCCTACTGGAATCAGACAGATTGAAAATCCACGAGTTGAAATCAGACAGTTAGAAACATGGGAAGGAAGACCAAGTTCTCTTCCCTCTGATAAGAGGTTATGTTTAACAAATTTTTAGAATATCTGATCATGTCCTATCTTGCTTTTCCAATTATTTGAGTAAGTGCTTTCTTTATCCACATGAACCAAGATTACTTAAACACTACTTTTATTCTCATACTATTAGTATCTTCAGCCAAAAATATTTATTTCTTGAAACCTCATTTTCTCCTGTTTACAAGAGACTTAACCCGAAATAACCCTGGGATGAAATTAGATAATGTCTGAAAAATAACATTCTCTTAATAGAAGGTGGCTATTTTTGCAGCATTTACTGGGATAGATTATTAGGCAAATGGCTATGACCAACAAATTCAAAGTCTGTTCAGTTATAAAAACTTGATGAGAGAAATGGTTCAATTTCTTAGCATCACAAAATTAGATATTTAATGATTGGTAATGATTTTGATTTATTAATTTAGTGGATATTTATTGGTATCTATTGCATGAGAATCAGTAAGGAATATGTTTTTACACTGTGAGTTCATACATAAAGGAAAGCTTTTTAGAGATTGGGATTTGGTACTGATCATAAAGACCTCAAAAATCTGAACAAAAGGATGGGGATATAGTTCAGTGGCAGGCAGGTACCTGGTAAAGGCAAGGTCTGGATTTTGTTTCCCATTCAAAAAAAAAAAGGAAGGAAACAAAGAGAAAAAACTTATTCAAATCAGGGCTATAACTAGTGGCACAATATCTGCCTGGCAAGCGTGAGTTCTATTCTCAGTATAAAAAATTATGCTCAATTATAAAGTGTGATCGAAACATAGGGGGAACCCTGTGTCTGCATGTGATCCTACAAAAAACTCACCAAAATGAGCTTATGGAATTAAGCTCATTGAAGTTTAGTAACCTTGGCCAAATTTCTTCTTCTTCAGAGCAAGTGTTTAATAGTTACCTGATGATGAGGTTTGTTTTAAAGTATGGAGTACATCATAGATCATGAACACACATGAATGTAAAATTGTCTTTCAAACTATGAAATAAATTCTAAGGAAATGCACAAATGTTAAAATTAGTTTATCTTGAAGCTGTAGTGATCATGAAGAAACTTTATGTGTGTCTGGTGCAATTGTGTTTTGAATCAGTTCATGAGGAAGAAAGATGGCACATCACTGAACATCATAAATGTTAGGACCAAGAGAATATTCCCAAAAAAAGCAAAATAATCCTATTGGACAGATAATTGGCTAATAGGGAAATATTTGAGGACCTAAAATTGTCATATGGATCTGTCCAAAGTATTTCTTATTTATTTATTTTTATTTATTTATTTGGCAGAGGGTCTGGCTACACAGCTTGGACTCCTGTCTCAGCCTCCTCTGTGCTTGGATTACAGGCATGCACCATCATACCCGGTTTTGGTGGCCTGTACTTGCAGCATGGCATGAAGTATCAGGGATGGAACTTGGGTCCTTGCACTTGCCAGGCAGGCAGTTAAACTGCCAAGCTATCTCCCTGGCCCTGTAGAATGCATTTTAACAACAGATTTGTACAAGAGGCAAGTGAGTGCAGCTTTCAGTTTTTGACCATGGAAAAAGGCAGACACTTGTCAGTTTCACTGACATTGTACAATTCTCCTTCTTCACAATTCAGCTTTTTCAGAGCTATCACAGGAATGTAACAGAGCTACGACTATAATCCTGAGCTTACGGTTTTGAGTTCTCAGTGGAAATCAACAAGTCCTACTGCTAGGAAAACAGCAATGGCAAAGGTGCACTATTGAGGTTCATTATCAAAGTGATGATTGATGTTTTCTGACCTGCGTGGAATCGAGCCAGCCTAGTTCTTACCCAGGAAAACTATAGTTAAATCTAAACTTTTAAGGACTTATTAAAGTGTTGAAGATTTAGTGTGCATCGGAAAAGGCTCAAGAAGTGAGCAAGACATTTCATCCTCCCTCATGACAATGGTCTGCACACACATAACTTCAGGTACTGAGATTTATATAAAAGAAAAGTATTATTCATTTATTTACTCACCGTGTTCATTGGACCTGGAGTCATGTGACATCTGGCTCTTTCCTGAAGGCAAAATTACCATGAAAGGTAAACCCTTGAATGGATTCTAGATGTTGAAGGAGCTATGGCAGAGCAACCAGAAACACTTATAAGAGACTTCCAGAGCTACTGCAGAAAAACTGACATTTGGCTCTTCGGTTGTGTAACCATCTAATCAGCATACACAATGGCATGTCCCCACACTCTTTGAACAACCTATGCCAAGAGAGGAGACAGCCTCAGATGGAGTCTCATGTTAGGCTCAGAGAGCAACTGTATTTGGGGGTAATTATCTTGGCTTGAGTCAATGTAGTGTGAACCTCACCCAAAAAAATGAAGCAAAAAACATCAAGAAGAAAACAAAATTACATCTAAGGAAACTAGACAAGGCTCATGGAAAAGTGAGAACAAATGTAGGAGTTGGACTTAGTAGGATTAAAGTAGAAATATTAAAAAAGTTAGAATGAGAGTTTGCTCTGGGATCCTCTTGAACTGTCCACACATGCAGCTGGCATTTGTTCATTTACCCCGTGAGGGACACAGATTACCATGCAGTACTAGCCAGAGAATCTGGGTGATCACATAGGGAAATTACCCGTTCCTTGTCTTGTAAGTTAATGAACAATTTGCATCTTCTATTTTTCCTTCTCCCTGTCACAACAAATGTAAGTGCTGGTGATTAAAAGAGGAAATGGAGTTTTTTTCATAGACAACTTTGCAAAGAGCCAAAACTTCCACTTTAACATGTCATTAGGTAGAAGAAGAAATCAAGATTGAAAACAGGTTGACAGTACGTTAAGAATAGAAGCAATGGGTCTTAATTATCATAATAATGAATGAGCAACTCAATACCCATGAATTCAATTCATATGCCATTAAAGGCTCATAAAAGTTACTTCATCAAGAACAATATTGAGGCCCCTGAGGAGATAGCTCAGTAGAATAAGTGCTTGCCTGGCAAGAGCAAGGACCTGAGTTCAATCCCCAGTTCCAAAAAAAAAAAGTTGTGAGGATGACTATTGAAAGAAATAGATGATATTAACATGCTTAAATTAATGAACAGAGGTGGTTAAACAGTATAACTACAATGTGGCTAGGTATTATTTAGTCATGTTTCAGTAGTAACACAATTACTTGTATCTTTTACAGGTATGGGATGATGTTTTAGAAAATGAGATTTAAAACTAGAGTCTTAACTTTGGGTAGGGTCTCAGCCTAAATCACTCCTTTAAAGAAATAAATATTTTAATTTTGATGGACCAAAATAATCTTTTTTTTTTTACTTTTATTATGCCTCATAAAATCTGATGAATTTAAAAAATCAAAGAAAATCTAAATTAAGCATTATATTTAATGAATCATTAGAAACGTTGCATATATCTCAAATAACTTTTTATTGAACAAAAGAAAGCAAGTGTATAGAATTTCAAATAGATCAAAGTCTACCTTAATAGAAGAAAAAGAAAAAGAAAAACGCTTGTGGCACTACAGTCTCCTGTGATTGACTCCCTCCCCTGGGGCGCTTCCCTCCCAGTGAGGTCACTTAAGCCATCAGAATCAGCCTGGCGCAACTGGGCAGTGTGAGGAATGGTCATCCCATCCCATTTTCAAAATTGTTTAAAACACAGCAATCATTTAAATGGACATTTTACCCAAGGAATAATTTGATGCACTAAAATTAGAGCAGGTAGCAAGAAGGAAATGCTGAGCAGCGGTACGTGGGGTGTGCATTTTCCTTATTGCATGCATTTCCCAAGTAAATGAAGTGTAAATATCGCACATTTCAGTTTTGGACTTGTGAAATTCCATGCTTTCTTTCTAATCAAATGGCAAATCTATAAAAAGTAGTAGTGAATATTTCTAAGTTCTAAAGTTTTTCTTCAGTGTAGGCATGTTGTGATCACTATGTGGTCAATTTTATATCAGAAATAAATGAAATATTTTAAATACTCTTGTTTATAATATCATGGGTACTGGTTGGCATTACAATAGATTTTTAACTTGTTTTTAGTTTTCAAAATGAATCAGTATATCTGTCATTACAAATAATATAGTGGATTCCTAATGCTGTACATTTACAAAATGAGTCACTGAGTCATTTGCTTTGAAAGTAGTGGTGATGTTGAAGGAGGATTCTTCCAACTTGATAAAGAAAACACTCATTAGAAAACATACTATCCTTCCCAGTGCTTGCGAGGCTCAAAACAGGAGATTTACTATGAGTCCAATCTGTGTATTGAGACCCTATACTCCCTGTACTAAATACATTGAAATGAAAGAAAACAAGCTACCTCATTTTTCTTCATTTCAATGAAATGTATTTTCTAAAAGATAAATCACAATGACTCAGAAAATTAAAATTAATATGCATATTTCAAATTTATATTATTTAATTCTAATCTTCATTTTATAAACTTTAATTTATTGCATATTTTAATAAATATATTATTAAGCATTGAATTCAACAAACATTAATTCTTATTCAGATGTGCCTTTTTCTGTGTATTTCATTAAGACTTTTATTTTATCCCAACTATCTCTCATTTTCTAGAGATTGTTCATTTTTTGAACCTTTAGTTCAGTTTATGGGATTTTTTTAATGGGCCCAGGCTCTGGCTGGAAATGGGATCCAGGAAGTGGGCAAGCAGGCTGAAGATCTCACTTACATAGTGGGCTTGGGCTCTGTTTGGAAAGTAATTTCTAGATTTTCAGACTATATTAGTGTCATAGCTTAGATCTGTAATCCACCACCCTTCCCCCAAAAAAGGCCATGTATTCAGAGATCAGAATTTTGAAATGTACTGGCATATAGGTGTGATATACTTACAAGTGGATAGATTCATTGATGAGTTTATATTGAACCATGAAGAGGTATCACTTGATGAGAAGAAGTACATGAATGTAGGCATGAATGTGAAGGGTACTCTTCCCTCTCTGACTCTTCTTTTACTACTGACTGAACACCACCAGGGGAGTGACTCTCCTCTGCCATACCTTCACATCACACAGTTTGTCCCTCTAGCTGGCTCACTACACAGTGACACCAAAATTTCCCTCCTTTAAACTGTGTGTGAAGGGTATTTTGTCCCCCTGTCAAGGGAAGAACTAATATAGAAAACTGATACCAGACCTGGTGTCCTTGGTCTGACCGTATCTAACTACACAATTCAGAAACATTTTCAGGAGGAACTAGAATATTTCCAAGATTCAGGCTAGAAAAGTACAAAATTTCTGTGAACAGATTTTTATTGGTGATTATAGCCAGAGTTCTTTTTTTTGTGTAGGTTCTACAAGATCTATCGAGTCTCACTACATAGATACAACTTGGAGTGATTCTCCTATTCTCAGTTTCCCAAGTACTGGGATTACAGGTGCGCACCACCACGCCCAGTATCAAATGCCAAAAGTTATACATTTAATTGAAATTATAACACAAATAAATTCAAACTCTCAATCTGGAAAATTATTGTTATTTAATGAAAATAATCTTGATTAGAGTAGAATAATGAGGACATCAGAGATATAGGAGTTGACAAAAGATTATGAGTGGGTGTATGCATATGCTGCTAGTAAGCTTGCCCTGTGTTAACCTTGACCTCTGAAGGCCATGGAGTATCTGATTTGTTCACTACTCTTTTTGTAGTAATTATTACAATATCATGCATCAAATAAATATTTATTGAATAAATGAACACTTACACTTTAGAGTCTAATCTAAGCTTTGCGCAGTGGCAGTATCATAGCCAATGAGGTTTATCCGAGGCGCAATTATTGCTAATAGAGTCTAATCTAATTCACTATAGGATTTATTTCACCAACTTTATTAGTATGTTCAGAATGAAGCAAAGTTTAATCTATTGTCAGATATTTTCCTGTGTCAAAATAACTGAATAATTTAAAATTTTGCATCTTTGTATGTAATAATGAATATTCAATAATGTTTTATTCAGAAAAAATATATTAGCTATATTAATATATGATGTACCCTGCTTAAAAAGCAATACCCATTCAGATATATGAGATTTTAGGACTATTACATAAACCCTTAGTGAGTTTTGTTTTGTTTTTCAATAACCTATTGAAAGCTCTGGTGATATTGAAGAACAGATTGTAGTATTCTGATATTTTTAATTAGATATAGAAAAAATTAAAATACTTGTTGATTTTGGAAAATTCACTTTCTAATCTTAATTTCACCCATTCAGAAAAAGTGTGTAAATAACTGAGACAACTAAAACTTACTTAATTACTGTAGCTTTTGACAGGACTTTCTTAACAGCAGTTATTGGGTGTATCCCCAATGTTCTCGATGAATATAGATGAATGGCAGTTTCCAAAATCATCTTATAAATTGCAGCTCTCATGGACACTAATTCACCCATCTATTGAAGATTCAAGGATAAATTCACAAGTAGCATTTGTAACACTAAATGAAAATATAATAATAAGGCCTATCATTAGGTTTCCTGATGCTAAACTGTTGCTTCTGGAAGAAAAAGTGGTCAAACTCAATTGGCAAAAACTTTCTACTGTATGCCTCCATGTATCGGATATTTATCAAATGTTACATCACTGATTGTGATAACAATGCTGTTGTTGTTTTCCTTTTCACAAGTAAGGCACAGAAATCTTATAAAAGTAAATTCCCAGTCTCCAGAAGGTCATCAATAGCAAAACTCACCTTCTAGGTTAAGCTTTAACTTTATCACATTATGTCTCTGCTGCAATCCCTTGCAGGTTAGATTTCTTAAGTCACTTCCCACTCAATTTGCTGTTTCTAATCACCTGTGGAACAAGTGGAATCAGCAGAACTAATTTTCTTAGAGATGGATATGAAAATAGAGTAGAGTGATAACGAGGACATGAAGGTCAATGTAAAAATGTAATTTATGAGCTTCAGTGGATGAACCTCTTTATATCCATATTCATGACCAAGGGACTACGTCAACTGTTGGAGGTGTGCAACATTATTAGCATCTGTCATGGGAAAGTCACATCCACAGAAAATGCTAAAGGTTTTTCAAGTTCAAAATCTAGAATATATTAATAAAATTTCATGTGCTGAATGTTCAAAGACAAGAGCTTATTTATGCAACCTTGCTATTAAAATATACCACAAATTTAGTAACAATAAAATAGCAGAACTATATCATTTTATAGTTCTGGGAGGTAAAAGTCCAAAACCAAGTGTTAGTTATGTTGTATTTCCTCTGAAACCCACAGGAGCAAACCATCGTGGCTTTTTCCAGTTGTTGGTAATCCCAGGTATTATGGTCTGGGCAGTATAACTCCAGTTTTGTGCTCCGTCTTCACATGGTGTTCTTCTGGGTCTCTTTTCACATTCTATTCTGAACTATACAAGTCCTTGCATCCTAGCTTTTTTATCCTTTTTTTTTTTGGAACCAGAGATTGAACTCAGGCCCTTGTGCTTGCCAAGGAAACGCTTATCCTACTGAGCCATCTCCCCAGCCTTTTCTATCCTTATAACGATAGATAACTACTGGATAAATGTACACTTTGGTGGCTGGATCTGTATTTAATATGGAAAGAGCTTACAGGACTTCAGAGTTTAGTACATGTTTTGAAGAGCACACTTACAACTACAATAAGGTTCAGAGATAAATTTTAGGGAAAAGTGAGAAGAAATCATCTTAATATGAGTAGTATAAAAATGACTGACACCTGAACAAAGATTTTAGGAAAATTCCAAAGTAAACTCTCGACATGATGTTCAAACACCATGGAGACTCTGTTGGCATCTAGATTTCTGATATCACAGATATGCAAAGATACACTTTAGCAAATCTTCTTTTTCACTTCTCGATGCTTCCCCAGTTCTTAAGTGTTGGTTAAATCATGTCTAGATTATTGAGAATTACATGTATTTTATCAGAAAATCATAGAGAACATAAATACCTCAACTAATCAGCTATGAAACTGATTTTCCAAACAAAGAATTTAATGTGAGTTGCATTTAGGTACAAAAATAGGGACACAAGTAAGAGGAAGGGGATGTGTACTTCAGGTAAAAAATGAACAGTAAGTAGAAAGAGAGACAAGAAACAGACATAAGAAGGGAACTTTAAACAAAACCTGAAAAAATGCTTCTTCACATTTTCAACAAAAAACACATTTATTTTCCCAGTACAAATTGTATTTCAGATAATCATGTAGTTTAACTACATAGTATGAAAATATCATCTGAATGATTAGACCATTAGCTCAGCGTGAACCTCATCACACAAAGATGTCGATGATTTATGAACATTTTAATCTTATTCAAGTCAATAATAATGAGTTTTATTTCCTAATGAGCTTTATTTTTATCAATAAATGTTATGTGAAAAATTGGAGGAGTAAACAGATTTTTAAAAAATGAGAGAAAAACAACTAAAATTTCATGGATAAGCCTTGACCCATGTTATGAATAGAAAGGAAATGATAAAAATGTTTTATGATCTTATTTTTGTTCTACCAAATCAAACAAGCAGATTTTTTCCTGTAGAGAAACTGCACATAAGTAACTACAATCATTCAGTCTTTTCTATTTTTCTAAATTATTTCTCTCTCTTTGTTTCTTATTTAAATGTTTACCTCAGAAAAACTCTAAATATTAATTAAATCTGCAATCTAATATGATCGTTAAGCCGAGGAAACAAGCATTATTCCCTACCAGCAATGTACTTGAAAAGAATGGCATCCAAATTCTATTACATTGACCTGGAGTTTAAAAAATGACCTTTGATTGAAGGCTTTCATAACATTCCATAAATTCTTCATTTTGCATACTACTCAATAAGTAAAATCATGACATTTGAAGTAGGCATCTTCCTTAGGGAACTGTTTCTCTCCTTTAAAATGATGCTTTTTACCTCACAGGATACTTGTGAGGGGCCAGTGCAGTAATAGTTTTGAGGCACATATACTAGCATCTCTCGTAGAATCTGTGTAAAGGAAATATAATCTGCTTATATCAGTGTGGAATGTTTTTGTAGTGTCAACCATTATTTCCATATAGAATTTCTAAGTGAAACATCATTTCTGTTTCAGAAAAACACACTGAAAAAATGAACAAATAAGAGTCCCCCC
>NW_004524582.1:6928041-6929839 GCF_000260255.1 Octodon degus | reverse complement strand
AACCACATTATATTTAGCAAGACAATAAAACATGACAAATATATATGCAGAGATTTAAAGGTAAAATGAGTTCTAAAAAGCATAGTGAGTTAAAAGACTGGCTATGTGTACTGATTTCAAACAATGATTAAATTATAATATTTGAACAGATCATATTTTACAATTCATTGATTATACAGTCCTTTCTTAACCTGTAGGGGGAATCTATCCATAATTTGCTATCTTATGCAATGGAAAGCTAAACCTGAAATCATTAATGAATATAGTATTTTTGCACAGCTTTGAAAAATATGAATTATCAGAAACCTAAGGATAGTTATCTTTTTACTAGGATAATTATGATTTTTTGATCAATATGCTTGTGGAATGAATCTTGAGGAATCTGTCACAAAATATGCGACCATTAAATTGATTTTCTGATTTTTCAAAGAAGACTTTTTGAAGTAGATTCTTAAGCCACTGTAATGTAAGTAATGTAAGCCACGAATAAAAAAAGTTTAACATTTTAACTACAGCTTTCTTGATTATAATGACTGTCAACATTAAACAAAATACCATAGATATGTGTTTAACAGAGAATCACACTTTTTAAAATATTCTCAATTATAATGTTAAATGGTTTAGATTATGTCATAGTAATAAAATAAACAGTGTTTCATTTTTCACATTTCTTTTTTTTTATATATTTAATACAGGGTCTACAGGGTCTTACTACCAGATTTGACTCATAGTGATCCTCCTGTTTTCAGCCTCCCAAGTGTGGGATTACAGGCATGTAGCACATTGCTCAATCCCAGAGGCCAGCTCAGCACACTCAGGACGCTCATGCTGGGGACTGAACCCCTGTTGCTGAGCCTGCTTAAGCGGGCACTTTAGTCCCCTGAGCCATCTGGCCAGCCCTCACATTTCTTTTTAATAACACAAAGTATTTCTATGGAAAAGTTATTGAAAATATTATTTGATTTTCCAGATTTTGGGCAATGCACTTTACACTTGTGTTTGTCATTTTTTTTTCTTTTGTAGTCTTTTTCTACTTTCCACTTATTCTTCCAATTTTATAATGAATCAAGAGAGAGCTACACCAAAACAATACTTAAATAAAGCTAAGAAGTTTCAGCCTGAGGATTTAGGAGTTCTAAAAAACAATGTATATCAGATTTTCTACATGAATTTCATGACATTAATTTTGGCTGGTTTGACATTATCCTTTTTCCCCTTTCCCTATCCTTGAATGAAGAGTGCAGAGGTTGTCAAGTTAATGTCTTTAGATTGTGGCATAGTGTAGTTCCTTTGTGGCCTCCAAAACTCATAAAAATGATAGCCTTTGAAAATCATTCAATCATTGAATATTTTTGCCTGCTGAAATATTTAATTTTAATCATAATAGTTGTTTGAATAATTCATTTAGTCCTTAGGGGTGATTGCCTGTTACAAAAATAGTAATGATGCAAATGGAGAGATTAAGGTAAACATTCAATTATTCTCTCTTTTGGTCAGACTTTAAGTTGTATAACCACATTCACATCTAAATGTGCTGAAAGTCATTAGCATAAAAATATGCAACAAATTTTAAATTATTTAAAAGTAATTTTCTTTCTCATTTTAGACTAATGACATAAATCCATGACTTTGGGGCTGGAGAGATGGCTCAGTGGTCTAAAGCACCTATTTGGAACAAGCTTGGAAAAGCACAGGGACCGCGGTTCGATCCCCCAGCACCACATGCCAGCCAGCCGTGCACCCTGGTGGGCTGAGCTGGCCACACACACACACACACACACACACACACACACACACA
>NW_004524582.1:6902201-6927941 GCF_000260255.1 Octodon degus | reverse complement strand
TAAAAAAAATAAAATAAAATAAAAAATAAATAAATCCATGACTTTATTTCATAAAATACAATTCTTTATTGGTATTAAAAATACCTACAACTCTCAACAAATTTATACTTTTTATGTGTTGATTAATATTACATATTTGATTATTTTTGGTCTACTTTGCAGTAATGCATCAATCACTGATAGTAAAATTAAAAATAAGCATAATATAGAACATAAACATTGTCATTATTATTTATGTTTAGCACAGATTCCATAATATTTTTTGATCTAACCTCTCACCGGCGACATTTTAGGATAAATTTTTAAATGTGATAATATTATGGGAAATGATAATTTGATTTTTAAAAGGACTCACTCTTCATAGTTTCATTCATTGCTATGAAAGTACCTTGTATTCAATTGAAACAAATAAATTGATCATAAAGCCTCAAATACCTAAAGATAAAATTCATTGTTCATACATCCACAGTCATGCCAGAATCTTATAGAAATATAAGCAGACAATTGAAAATTGTAGAATGAAGCCAAAGTTTTAAAATATTCACTGATCTCCATCATCTTTGATGGAGACTTGGTAGAACTCAGTCATTTTCACCTCAGATTTGTTCACTGAATAGGACAACTGTTTGAAGTTTTTTCATGAAGATGATTTTGAGATTGAAAAATTGGACGACCAGGTCTTTCCAGAATGAAAAATAATCAAGGGCCAAAATGGTAGTTAGGAAAAGATTTTAGCAAGAAAAATTGAATTGTGGGCAGGAAATACCTGGGGAAAATTATTAATAAGGTAGGAAATGCAGTCAAAGTCAAGGATTCCGTGATATTGAAAGGCATCTGGTGGAGGTTCTTCTGGTCCTGAGTGTAACAAAGACAAGATGGGTGGTAAAACCAACTCTTGTGAAGGCAAACTGAATTGCCAAATATGTGACATTATTTTCAAGTGTCATGACGGTCAAGTTTCATCATTAAAATGTATTAAGATTTTGGCATTTCTTATCACCTTCACAGCCATATCCCTATAAATCTCCCTGGATCATTTTCAGTCATACATTACCTAAATGAATAAGATTTTTTTATTTTCCCTGCTCCCCTTTATGTTGATTAATCCTTTATGATACATCACTAGGACTCAGTGTTTTGTTTTTCAAAAATATACTGTATGTATGAACTGTGGCTCACCCTTAAAGTCACTGTCAGATTTGTTTTAACTTAAGAGCTCATAGTGTGCCCAGTCATTTTGCCAAACATTATCCTGAGTGTGTTTTTGAAGACATTTTTGGGTGAAATGGACATTAAAATCCATGGACTAAATAAAGCAAATTGTCCTCCCCAGCATGACTGAGTCTCTTGCAATGAATTGAAAAGCTAAATAGAAGGAAGATGGTGATGTAGTGGGCCGGGTAGCGCCTTCTGCTGCTCACTTCCTTTGAAATGTGGACCTGTTCCTGTGTTTGAATTCAGACAAAAATAATGGCTTTCTTAGGTCTAGTTTCACTATCACTGAAACATACACTATCAGCCTTCCAGGGTTCCAGCATGCTGTTTACAAAACTTGCAATTGATTGGTGTCTATATTTATGTAACAAGACATGGGTTGTGTATCCCCAATTTAAAATGGTTTGCTCAAGATTTTATTTAGTTTTTACTTACAGTACTACAGAAATGATAGTGTTCGGCAGAAACCATAGTTAGAATTTTAATATTTTTCCAAGTTAACAATATGCAGTACCGTGCTTTCTCAAGATACTGAATGGCTCTGCCTCCTGATGAGCTCTTCAATGTTCTAGAGACAACAACAACATATCACACAGGTCTTTCATAGGCAATGACATTCAAAACATTAGGTGCATTGAAAGTATTCTCCACCTCCAGTATTACCAGCTTGTTATGAGTTTATCAGCTAGCTGTAACTTCATTATAAGACAAATACTATTTGTGTGTGTGTGTGTGTGTGTGTGTGTGTGTGCACATGCAAGTGCATGTGTGTATACCCCCTAATGGATCTGTTTCTCTGGGGAATTCTAACACAGGATTCTGATTTCATTCATGGTAAAAGCCAAAGCCTTCACATTTGCCTCCAGTGGGGCGTTTCCTATTACTGAACTTGTCCATATTATTTTCACTTCTCTTTTTTTGCTTTAGCTGAACTGCCATCCTTGCTGTTTTGAAGCACTGGTCTCAAAGGCCTTGAGCACA
Organism: Octodon degus; assembly: GCF_000260255.1. Taxonomy (NCBI): domain Eukaryota; kingdom Metazoa; phylum Chordata; class Mammalia; order Rodentia; family Octodontidae; genus Octodon; species Octodon degus. The sequence goes on along the minus strand of NW_004524582.1, from coordinate 6,925,745 downwards.
TTGTTTTTTCTTCTTACCTCAGTTACACTTGGTATCTCAGGCATGTCCTTCAAATGTCTGCTCAAATACTTCCTTGAGAAAACTCCCCCTGAGAAAAATATTTCATATTTTTTATGCTGAAATACAAACCCAAGTCTTCTCCAGCTACTCTTTGGTGACCGTTATTTTTCTATGCATTGTTTCAAACATTTAACCTTATGTAATAGTCTACTTTCTGAATGATGGGACACAAAGCCAATGCCTGGAACTTAGGAATTAAATGTTAAACTGGCTCACCTCTTCAGAAGTCTCTGCATGATGAGCTAGCTTCTAGGCAGAAGTGTCATGGCAGAAGGGCTTGGTGGAACCAAAACCATGGTGCCCAAGAAAAAATAAAAGATAAGAGGAACAGCAGGGTCCCCAATTGCCCAGCTCCAACTAAGCCCATCTACTGACAACACGTTCATAAAGCAGATATGTCTTGTCCATTGTAAATGGTTTGCTGCTTAATCTCAGAGAAGTTATTGATCTTATCACTTGGATTTAATAATTGTAGGTCTTTGGGCAAGCTGCATAGCACTTTAATTTCTTCACTTAAAAATGAAATATTAGGGCCCCTGACATAGCTCAGCAGTCTAAGCACCTGCTGGCAAGCACAAGCACCAAGGTTCAGTGCCACATGTTGTGTAGTTCCGCCCTGTGCCTGCCAAATCTGCCAAGAAAACCTAATGTGGCGGAGCACACTTGTAATCCCAGTGCTGGGGAGGCTGAAACAGGAGGATCACTACAAGTCTGAGATGCCTAGTGAGACCCTGTACCACATATATAAATTTAAAAAAAATAAATAGAATTAAAACCTATTTTATTAGGTATTGAAATTAACTAAAACTTGTAGAATAGTTATTAGAAAAGAGTCAAATTATGATAAATATCAAATTTAATTTGGTAACAAATATTTATATACCACCAATTATGCTGAATATATTTTCAAAACTTTGAGATACATATTTTATGAACTTAAAATGAGATTAAAAGTTTAAAGAAAAAATTAGTGAAGAAAATTCATAAAAGTAGAAAGTCAAAAGTCAAAACTTTTAGTAAAAACTTCAAGTCTAAATGTTTATACATCCCTAGTCTAAGATTAGACTGAAGAGCAAAATCTATTATCTAATCAGAAGAAAATGAAGTAATCTATTGATGTCTACAATTTTTAAAAGATAAGTAAAAAATTTATAGTAGAATTTTAACATAATTTTTTTTACATTAATTCTGGGTTTGCATTTCTTTCACCTTTTTTTTCTAATGTATTTGAATGTTACAGAGCTTCAATGTGCCTGCCTAAGCTTGCCTAAGCAGGTGCTTTAGTCCACTGAGCTACCTTGGCAGCCCTGGGTTTGCATATCTATTTATAGTGATCAGAGAGGTGGGACACAAATTCAGCCCCTACCTGGATGCCTGTAGCATCCACCTACTAATCAAAACACCCAGATTTTCCATAGATTAAGCTAAACTAAATGTAAGTTGTAGCAAAAATATTACTAATAACACAAGAAAAGAAATCAAAACATGGACAAGAAAATCAGTCTAATGAATATGAGGCTTTCACTTGAGGTGCCAACTTAAGGAAGCACCAGGATATATAGTAATTGAGATGACCAATATCTCACTCCATTATTTTAATAAATAAAATATAAGCATGTATCATAAACAAACTGCAAAAGTTGCAAAAGCAACTTGTTATTCCGACAGATTAAATTGAGGCAAGTAGAGAACGTGTACAGTTTCAAGGTGGCTCTTTGTTTTATTCAAATATTTAATAAATTATATCATTGAATATGACATTAATTTTGATTTTTAAAAAAGTTACATAAGCTACTATTTATTTTTCTTGTTGAATATTTTGACCCCTTCAATTTCAAACCAAAACAACTGTCTTATTCACCTAACCAAAGTAATATCTTCATAGCCTAGGCAAGAATCATCAGGAAAATACAAAAAAAAACCTGTTTAAGTCTAAAATTTTAAGACAAAGAAATATCAAGATTAGAATATGAAATGGTTATTTATATGATATTCTAATAAATAAAAACTCAGGTTCTCAAAAATAGTTATTTTATTTATAAACTCATTATATATACATATATAACATTGATAAGTATTATTATTTTACATATATTATATATAATTTACACATATTTATTTTCATATAATGCTATGTAATTTCCTCCTATGAAACTCACTTGGAAAATTAGGCAAGGTTATCTTTTTTCCATAAGTTTATTGATAAACAAATAGCAAGGAGACAGTTTCAAATCAAATTGGTAGGACAATTTCAATAATTAACACATTGCATGCATTCTTCCTAGTGGTTGATTGCTGTACAAGATGCAGACATGATATCCTATTTACAAACGCCATTAGAACAAATCACTCTATTCAATAAGAGAATGTAACTATATATCTATCCTAACCACTTTGAATACACAGATACAAAATGGACATTCATCTATATACCCATTTTTTGTTGTTTTATTATTTGAATATTATAGGTGTGTAAACTCAGCAAAATATTCTGAAAGAGTCCAGTAGCCCATAATAGTATTGGGTCTTCCACTTGACTGGCAAAGTCAGAAATTGTTGACATGAGTCCCTTACAGCTCAACATAACAGCATGGCTTTACTCTTATATTTTGTTTTTATACTTTTCTGCTGGATGGTTAAGACGAAGGTAAAGCAGGACCTATGCAACAAGAGTTGTAGCTTTGGGTCTGATAAGGTCAGTGAAATTGCCTCAGGATTTATCCTGAGATCCTGTACCTCAGATTGTAGAACCTTTGTCAGTGTCAGCCATGTGGATGAGCCATGGCCATTGCTTGGCCAATGTGCTCTCTGTGAAAGCCTGAGAGAATGTTTTCTCTCCATGTGACTCTCTTTAGGCACGCTCTACATCATCGATCACTTTCCTCTTTGACCCCATTATTTCCTTGATCAGAAAATTTGGGACACTACCGAGTTACATGACGTTACAGTATAAGTTCTCATATGTCCTGAGTCTTAATTGACCTTGGAAGGCCAGGGCCAAATTTTTGGCTCTCCTTGCAGCCCTCCTTTTTCTCTAATTTTGTTCTGCAAACTTAGGTTGTTAACTATCCAGAAGACAAGCTTATTGTTATTACCATACAACAGGCTGTTAAGCTTAACCTCACTATCTGTCTGAATATCAAACATCTTAGGCACAATATGGAACAGTTATTTTTCATCAAGTAGATGAAGGTTATCTTTATATTATTTAAAAAAACAAGAAAATAAAATAACAGAATACCCAAGCAAGATAATAGGAGAATGACAATAAGTAATACATTGTGTATGCTTATTTCAGAGTAGGTGCTCAGGGTACAAGCCATAGGCATGAAATATTGCCCAAACAATATTAGCACAAATATTTCTTTTCAATGTAAGAGAAACAGTACAACTAGTAGTATGCCTATCTTAACTGTCTTGTTTATGTGTATTTTTCTTTTTTTCTTTTCTTTTGGGGATGAAGGAGGAAAGAAGGAAGGGAAACAGCAAAATTACATTTAAAAATATATAGAATTACACATGCACAGATATGTTGATAGAATAAATTAAATTTTGATCCATGAGTCATTCTGAAGATTAGAAAGCAATGAAAGGAATTATCAAACAAAATTTGGATCCAAAAAAGGCAGAAAACAAGTAAATCATATATACATTATATAGAAGCCAAATAGACTAATGTTCTTATCATGTTTTAGGAAAAAGCCAAAGGTGAAGAGGTAACCATGAAGTAATTGTGTTCAATCTCGGGACATGCTGAGATGGCAACTGAGACTGGGTATAGCAGCATAAGCCAGTAATCCCAGCAGTTGGGAGGCTAAAAACAGGAGGATCACTTACAAGTCTGATCTACATAGTAAGACCCTGTAGACCCCATCCTAAATACATAAATTAAATAAATTAAAAAAGAGACAATGATTGATAAAAGGAAATCCCTAATCCTGACAATGACACTTAATTGCACACTTTACAACAGCAGTGAGGGTCAAACTTGATGCTAGAACATGTGAAAATCTTATGAAAGTGTATAGAGCATACTGTTCTGAAAATCACGTTTTTACTATTCTTTAGTTTTTTATTTGAACAGTAAAATTACGCTTCAGTATTGTATATTTTTCACACATTGTTTTGAGTCAAAGAATATTTTACTTTTTTATTATTATTTCAAGAGATTATAAAATAGTGGGAGAAAAAATTAGAAACAATATAAAACAAACAGCACAGAACTTCACTAAATGAAACAATAGTTCAATAATGGTTGCTATATCATATAATGTTGTCTTCAAATTAGTTGTTCAGATTAACCTATATAATATGCAATATTGATAAGGAAAAGGAAAAAAGTTATAAGAAATTGAAAAACGCAAGAAGAAAAAAAGCATCAACTGCTCCCCTCTGTAGACCAGCAGAAGCAAGCACTGCAGTTATCCAAGCCATTCTACATACATATGAAAACTTCCCTCCTCTCCCTGCTCCTATTCTTTTCCTCATCCTAGTTTTTATTTCCCCTTGAACAGGTTTCTTTCCTTCCACATTATCTATTGTACCTTTCAGATTTCATTTATTTTTTCAGGTTCTTACACTAGGGAGCCAATACAATATTTGCCACATGAGGGTCTGATTTCCTTCACTTGAGCAGGGTCTCTAGTTACAGCCATTTACCTATAAAATCCTCAAATTTATTTTTTTTATAGTTGAGTAATGCTCCATTGTGTAACAATACCACATCTTGTTCATCACTGTGTAAAAATACCACATCTGATTTATCCACTCTTCAGTTGATGGGCATTTGGGTTGTTTCCAAGATTTATCTGTGATAAATTGTGCTGCTATAAACATAGGTGCACAAATAGCACTGTGGTATGAGAAAATATCAGAGAAATAAATATTGACAAAATTTACCATAATGAAACCCTTCCCAGATAAACTGTGAAACAAAACTGAGGCTAGTTTCAGTGTAATAGCTTACTTGAGCCAGGCTGGTTCAAGAAAGCTATACCCACTCAGAGACACCACACTATAACTAGAAAAAGAAAGTGACATAGGCAAATGACCTGAGCACTGCAGCTGGCATTGCCTCATATCAACAAGGTCAGAAGAGCTGAAATTCCTGACACCGCATCATAATTAATCAATTAATTAATTATTTTTAAAAAGAAAAGAAAAAGAACTGATGGCCCGGGATTGGCAACAACTAAACTAATCTGCTTCTCTGGAACACAGTTGTTTGATTAAAAGAATGTAGACAAAATTAGTACATGTACAACAATTGTACTAAATCAAGGGGCACTTTCAGGTACTTTGTCGACCCTGGATTACACTATCTTTTACTTGTTTCTGTCTTTTTCATAATATTTGTGTCTTATTTCACAATATGAACAAATTTTCCTCCCTAAAATGACTCTGAATTATGCATTTTTATGGAAGAGTTGTACTCCTTTGTGTATAAATACATTTTTTATTCATTCCTCTGTTGATAGAAATTTAGGCTGCTTCTAAAATTTAGCTATTAAGAATTGCAGTGCTGTGAACATATATTTCATCAAATCACTGTGGGTTAACATCTTTACCCATTTTTTGGTTTTACTTTTTTATGTATTTTTTGTTCTTAGGACATCTTTAACTCGTTGGGAAAGATAACTAGAAGGGAATTAGATGGATAAAATATAATTTCTACTTTTAGGTTTTGAGGAATCTCTATACTGATTCTCTTAGTGGATATATCAGTTTAAACTTTCAATAGCAATGAAGATGGGTTCCTTTCTCCCCACAGTCTCAATGGCATCTACTTGTTGTTGGTTGATTTCTTGGTGGTAGCCATTGTTTCTGGAGTGAGATAGAATATCAATTTTGTTTTAATTTTCAATTGTCAAATAGCATTGTTGACATTTTCTTATATATTTATTGGCTAATTGTATTTCTTCTTCTGAGAAGTATGCATTTCAGATGCCTATTTTTAATTTATTTATTTATTTATCCTTTTATTTATGTAGTTTGTACAGCGACTCACTATGCTGTTCAGACTTCTAGTGATCCCCTAGTTTTCAGCCTCCTCAGTGCTGAGATTACAAGGGTGCACCACCACATCTGGTCTAGCTCAGCATGCCCAGGGGTGAGGCTGGTGTGGCATGTGGCACTGGGGATTGAACCCCGGTACCTGTGCTTGCCTAACGGGGCACTTAGTCCACTGAGCTATCTCACCAGTCCAACATGCCTATTTTTAATTGGGTCTTTTGAATTTGGGTCATCTAATTCTTTTGAGTTCTTCATATATTCTACATATTAGTCCATTGTCTGAAGACTAACAGAAAATCATTTTTCCCATTGTGTATGTTGTCTCTTTCCTATTAGGGGTTCCCTTTGCTTTGCCTGGCCTTTTAATTTAATATGATTTCATTTGTTGATTCTTGGCATTTTTTCCCATACACCTTGGATTTTGTTCAGAAACTCTTTGCGTATACCTTTACCTTCAAGAATTTTCTCTCTTTTGCCTTCCAGGAGATTAAGTGTTTCTACTCTACTGTTTAGATATTTGATCCTTTTTGACTTTAGGTTAGTGTACAGTGAAGATACAGCTTTAGGTTCAACATGTAGTACTTTTCTTTTTTTAATTCTTATTGAGATTTGTGTACAATTTAGATATACATAATAATCATATTCACCAAAGGGAATTTATATCTGTACATGATAGTTATTTTTTTCCAATTCCCTCCCCTCCATTCATTCTCACTTCCTCTCCTTTTTTTTTTAGGTTTTTTTTCCTTTTTTCCTTCTTTTAATGTTTTTTCTCTTTCATTTCTTCCCTGCTACCTACTTCCCTTTACTTTTGAACAATTTCTTCATATTTAACATTATATTTTGTATACTTTGGACCTTGTTTATACTTTGTACATCTCCAGATATAGAGAAACTCAGAAACTCAGTGTAATATTCACGTGTCTAATTTTTTCGCTTAACAGTATGGTCTCAAGGTGCATGCACCTATAGGGCTGGAGAGATAGTTCAGTGGAACAAGTGTTTACTTGGCAAGGAAAAGGGCATGAGTTCAATCCCTGGTACCATAAGAAAAAAAAGATGAATGCATCTATATACTGCTATAAACATGGGTGACCACCTATCACTGTGACATGATGTTTTTAATTCTTCTGGCAGTTTTCACAACACCATTTGTTAAAGAGGCTAGCTTTTCTCCAGCAAATTGATTTAGCCCTTTTGTCAAAAATTATGTGCCTGGAGTTGCTTCTGTACATTCTATTCTGTTCAATTGATCAAATAGTCTGGGTTTTTTGCCAATACCCTATTGCTATTTATTACTGTAGTTATGTAGTATAGCAGAATTCCATGATTATGATGCCCCTGCCTTGCCCTTATTGACCAGAATTATTTATGCTATTCTATGTTTCTTCTGGCTTCATAGGAATTTTAGGATTTCTTTCTCCAGTTCTCCAACAAATGTTATTGGTATTTTGATTGACATTGCATTAAATTTATGTAACAACTTTGTAAGTGTGGTCATTTTTACTATACTAATTCTGCCTGTCCCAGAATGTGGGATATTTTTCCACTTTGTAGTCCTCTCCCAAATCTCTCATCTTGGAGCATGATGATTTTCACTGTTCACATCTCTACTTTCTTGATAGGTTAATTCCTAGGCATTTCAGTTTTCTTGATGCTTTTTGAAAGGTATTTTTTATACTAATTTTCCTCTCATTGAGTTTGTTGCTAGTGCTCAGGAATGCTATTGATGTTTGCGTGCTGACTTTGTATACCGCTACACTGATGAATCTAGATATTAGCTGTAGGAGTCCTTCAGTGGAGATTTTAAAATCTTCTATGTAGAGGATCATGTTATCAGCAAATGATAATTTAACATCTTGCTTCCCCGTTCATATTTCTTTAATTTTTTTATCATGGATAAGGCACTTGGAGCAGTTCAACATCATCTGAATTTCACAAGTGAGTGTATATTTTTGTCATGTAATGATAACTACAGACCACAGTAATCTTTAATGTGTTATGACCTACACATATGTTTACCTTCATACCAAACTATATCAAGTTGACAGAGAATCACAGTAACCTGGGAACCCACTAAAAACATCTTAAGTTTAGAAATCCTTGAAACATCAGTATTTGTGATGCAGTATTCTGGATCTAGTTTTTCATTGTACCCATGAAGGTGTCATGTTCTCTGATCTCTTGTGGAGCTTCCTTACTCTATTTGGTAGCAAAGTTCAGTGAAATAGCATCATTGGCCAGTTTGAGTCAATGTCTCTGTAGTATTAAAATAAGGAAGAAGAAAAGTACAGCATTCTTTTTACACAGTTTCATATGCAAGACCCTAACTTGGACAAGAAAGAAGGTCAAGAGCTGTGTGTTGTTCTACCAAGTGTTTGGTTAGCTGAAAATGTCCACAATGATTTATTGGAGGTGACTTTTAATTTTTTTTACCTCTGAGGGGTTTGATCAGCTACAAAGGACAACATTTTGCTGCACTTATGAATTAGTTCTAAATTCTCTACAGTCAACACCCCACTACTGTGAAAAACAAGTTCCCAAAATCCCCAATGGAAGCTGTCTTAAGTGAAAATCAATAATCTTCATCTAGTTCAAGATGGGCACTAATTTCAATCATTGATTGCTTTGACCTCTGATTAAGTGTATTCTTGGAGCTTTAAAGCAAAATATGTGCAAGGCAGGAGGAATAAACAAAGCTAAAAATCCAGACTCAAGACTGTGAGCGGAAGAACAAAACTTACTCATTCTCCACAGATCTAACAGAGACCTTTAGGAGCACGATAAAGAGCCACTTCAAGGCACAAGGCCAAGGGTCAGTTGTATTGTTGTATTTGCTTGTCCTTAAGTGTACATGCTTCTGAATAGCATCAAAAGAGAAATTCATTCTTAGGTGACTGTATCACACTATTTAAGAGTACATGACCATACCCAGTAGCAAAAGATATTAGTAGACATAACTCAGTGACATTGTATGAGCAATTGCTAATATCTACATCGACAGATCACAGGTCTCCAACATGAGTTGGAGAAGAACAATAGACTTCATGCAGCATCAGTCAGACTGGTATTCATTATTTAGTAGCAGTTAGGCTGTCAGTTGGAAATATCAGAGCATTGCTGTTATTCCATGCAGGAAAGCTTTATCGGTAGTGTTTCACTTATCATGGCTAAGTGTTCTCTCCTTCTTCGGGGTTTCAGGATATCTCATTGACGACATGTGGAGGAATTGGCAGTAATAGGATAGTTCACTGTTTTTCTTTTCTCCTTCAATCACAGACCAACAACTAACAGTGTGAATGCTTACTACAGTATAAGCCTTATCTATATCTATGCACAACTTATGGTCTTATGACTCCTACTCTGAGAAAAAGGGAAGATTTAGCAAAGTAAAAAAATATATATTTATCAAGATGTGTCACCTAAAGGTTTTATTGACTTCTAGGGATTATGAATTTGCATATTATTGTCCATTCCAAAACATTTTAGTAGTGTTAGAACAGTCATACTGGTTATGGTTTTTAATGATTTGTATTGTTTTGTGTATCCCATGATGAGTTGTCAAGTGCAAAGCTTTGCTCCTGAGCTGTTTCAGGAATTCAAGGAGGACCATTTGGCTGTCTTGGCTGCCCACGAGTTCCAAGTACACTGGTTTCTTTCTTGCTTGCTCTTTCTTTTTTCTTTCTTTCTTTCTTTCTTTCTTTCTTTCTTTCTTTCTTTCTTTCTTTCTTTCTTTCTTTCTTTTTCTTTCTCTCTCTCTCTCTCTCTCTCTCTCTCTCTCTCTCTCTCTCTCTCTCTCTCTTTCTTTCTGTCTTTCTGTATGTTTAAGACAGGATCTCACTATGTAGTTCAGGCTGTCCTTGGCTCACTATGTAGCCCAGGCTGTCCTCAAATTAGTGGCAATCCTTCTGTCTCAGCCTACCAAGTTCTGGAATTATGAATGTGTACCACCACACCTAGGACAGTAGTTATATTTTAAATGCCAAATATATTTCCCCAACTCGGTGGCATTGAATCATTCATTAAAAAAGAGCGTAAGTAAGAAGTTGACTCCTTTGCAATTCTTTCAAATTGCTTACTTAAAAAATTTTAGCACTGGGCCAGCGATATAGCTCAGTGGACTAAAGCATCTGCTTTAGCAAACTCAGGGACCAGGATTTGATCTCTAGTATGCATGCCACACTGGCCCTGGGTGCACTGAGCCAGCATTAAAGGCATTATTCAGGTGCCAGGGAGGCTGAAAACAGGAGGACCACTATGGGTCTGAGCTGCATCGTGAGACCCTGTACTAAATATATACTTTTTCCCTGTATTTTAGGAAAGGTATACTGGGTGTTCAGGGTCTCACTACTAGATTGAACTCTTAGTGATTCTCCTGTTTAAAGCCTCCCAAGTGCTGGGATTACAGGTGCATGCCACCATGCCCAGTCTCAATTGCTGTCTCAGGGTGCCCTGGGGGTGGGACCAGCACAGCAGGCACAGGGATCAAACCCCTGTCACTATACCTGCTTGCAGGCACTTTAATCCTCTGACTATTTGGCTGGCCCTAAATACAAAATTAATTTTTAAAAAAATAGCACTGGTTGACTTAGTATGGAAACTTGCCTTAATAGTTGTTTGGAATTTAATTGAGTGCTATTTGTGTTAGCAGATTTCTGAAACTGGTGTCTTCACTTTCAGTCTGAGAATTCTTACCGAGTCCTGTAAGCCACTGTGACTTTAATTTCCCATGAACATTATGAAGTCAGCAAATGTGCACTGTGTGTCACATTAGCCATTTGTACCTTGCAAAACTATAAATTATAACTTTGAGAAACATTTGTCTTCTTGTATTTGTCAACCACAACATATTTATTAATAGACACAACCACCTCCTTCATAGTAATTATCGCCAGATTGGTTAAACACTGAGTCAAATCATTCTTTTTTCTAACAAATTTTACAGTGAAGTCATAGCATAAGTTTATTTGATCATTGAAGTAACTAAGAAGATATAAATTTATGCCACTAGATATAATGATAGAAACTTTCAAGACATGACTGTTTTAAGAAAATAAAAAATATTATTCCTTACAAAAGATCTTCTCAAATCACAAATTTAAAAAGTACTTGAGTTACCTCTTTCTGAGTTACTTCATTTCCATAAATATTTATCTCTTAAGCCCATTTAAAATACTCATTGACAATTTAATTTGGTGATACAATAGGGAGACAAAATCTTCACATATATATTTCATGCATATAGAAATACCTGAATATACAAACAGAAACACTTTTATAACTTTACTTCCAAAAATGCAGTCATTAGTTTGCATAAAATAATACCTATTTACTAAGTGATAAAGAATATGTGGAGGCCAGGCGTGGTGATGGACTCCTGTAATCCCAGAACTCAGGAGCCTGAGGCAGGAAGATCATTAACAATTTGTGACCAGCCTGAACTACAAAGTGAGTTCAAGGCCAGACTGAAATGCATAGCAAGATCCTGTCTCAAATAAGACAAAATAAAACAAAACCTGTAGGTTTACTTTGATTCTCCCGTCAGTAGAGCAAGATTTCCTGTTCTGATGGCCAAACCTTTTTCATTATATTGTGGGAAAAAGTCAATGATGCAACAAAACAGACACTAGTAGAGGAGGAGAAAGCAATCAGGGTGAGGGAATAAGATGGGGACAGACAGGAAAGACTCAGTTAGAAATGACCAGATTACAATATAACCATGTGAAAATGCATCATTTCTCCTGTTCTGTGAAGTGTTTCTTTACTCTTGTTTTCTTCCCTACTCAGAAACATTTCCATGTGATGCAGTTTCATTTGCCAATCCTTGCTACTGTTTCTGAGCCACTGGAGTCAGCACCAGCCATTGCCTGGGCTTTTGTTTCTAGGTTCCCCATGTCTTCCTGTAGCTATTTCAATATTTCAGGTCTTATGTTTAGGTCTTTTAATCATTTTGAATTATTTTTTTGTACAAAGTAAAAGGTCAGGATATAGTTTCAATCTTCTAAGTGTTCATACGCAGTTTTCCTTGCACCTTTTGTTAAATGGGCTTTTTATCCCCAGGACACATACTTTGGGCATCTTTATAAACTTGGTGCTTTTATAGGTACATGGATGCAATTAGAGACCATACTCATAAGTGGATGAAATCAGACCCACATGTGTAAGCATCCTATTGTCTCCCTAGTGTAAGGAGCTGAAATAGTAAATACGATCAAAAGGGAAAGTAGAGACTGTGAAAGGAAGAAACTGCTTAAAAGGAAAGAACTGGGCTAGAGAAAAGAAGAAAAGCAGGAAGGAATAAATACACCAAATTGAGCTACACAAGACAGCTAAGATAATTGCACTACTAATTTCTATTAGTTCATTGAAAGGAACAGTTAATGCTTGTATTGTTTGATCAATTTTTAAATATTACTAAAGTTTCATAACTATTAATAAATATCATTATCAAAAATTTATCTGCTTTACTGTCTTATTTTGTATTCATTCTTTGAGTTCTATATATTAGCTTGATGATATTATCCAATAACTTGAATGGTTGGCATCATTAACTCTTGCTCTTGGCTTGAAGGGGACTCTGTTTTCTGTCTCCACAGCAGGCAGCCAATTTTGACTCAATACCTCCAATGTCATCCTGGACTAACTTGCTTGTAGGATTTTGTAGTTATCAGCATATCTACACTTTTGAAGTAGTTATTCATCGTAATTTAATTTCCTATATTTGGTAATCGGAGAAACTACTTTGAAGATAATGTACAATACAATAACCATTGTTAATTTCCTGTCAGTCTTTGAAATTCTTTATTTTTTATTTTTTAATTCTCTTTACAATAATAAAAGAATTGGATCGGGTACAACAGCATGAGTTTCTGGGTTTCATATTTTATTTCATTCACCAATTTGATTTAGACTCACAACATGTTGGTAAACAGTTATTTACATCTAAGCAAACATTCTTTTCAAACAATGGAGAAATATTTCGTTGTTGGACCCTGATGACATGTAAGTTAACTTGTGCTACAATGTGGATGTGGCACATATTTAGTCTACCACAAGTGGAAGAATATATTCAATGGAGTGAAGCCCTATATAAATAATAGAATTGATCCATATAATCCTGCACAACAAGTGGTTGGCTTACATAGGCTATCACAAAATTTGAAAATAAAAATACATCAAAATGTTAAGCATAGAGCATATAATGCTAAATCATTATCAAAGGTCATTTAGAGAAATAAATGCATCTTAAGGAAGAGAAGTAAAAAAGAAGAAATAACATTTCAGAGAATATTTTACATAAAAATTTTAACAAATGAATGTATCAAAATTTCTAAGAGCAGATGCATGCATTTTATGAAACAGAAAAACTCAGAATACTCATCACCTAATTTTTAGTCAAAGACTAAAGTAGACACTCCAAAACACAACATATATATATATATATATATATATATATATATATGCTAACACACTCATGAAATGGATGGAGAATATTTAATCAATGCATTAAGAGATGAACCATGCTAAATTTGAAAATGCAAAGAATGTAGCTGTTAGTTTTATTCCCTGTAGAAAAGTTTGTATTAACATTTTAAAAACTATAATGTTATGCTTTGATAAAAGGTAAAGACTAAAAACATGATCAAGTGAATAAGAATAAAATTAAAATATCCCATAGAAAGTGATGCCTTGGGTAGGGAAAGTTTTGTGAGTCGGCTTGTTCTCCACAGTGGAGCCTGGAAAGGGATCATGGACTTGGGTAGCAGACTACATATGTATTTTCCAAATATAATAGGCAACATTTGTAAATTCAGTATTAAACTCAGCTTTGTTGAACATAAGTAGATTAATAAGAAAAATTAATTGTGAATGAGATAAAAAATGAAAATATAAATTTTTTTCTAGGAGGATAAGGAGTGGTGATGGAGGTGGCTGCAACAGCAGAGTTATGGAAAAGGACATTGGGAAGAGAAAAATCTATCTGTGCTGCCACTGTTCTGTGGGATACGTTCCGCTACTGACCATTCAGAGGCTTACTTTTATTCTTGCTTTCCTGTATATGGAGCAGGATATTTATATATGATTATACTTATGAGATATTTAATAATAATATCATTTCTAAATATAAGACTGCCTTCGCTTTGTGCTGAGAGCAATGGACTATGCCCTATGGTCATCAGTACCATTAAATGCTACATTTCATTCAGTGTAGAGATAGTTACACTGAGTCATGGGAGACAACCACCAGACATATCTTCTCATAAAGTTATATTGAAATAAACCCACCCATGTGCTTTTATATTTTATGTGACTATTTTTATGATGTAACAGCAGAACTGAGTAGATTTAATACAGTCTGTAAGTCTTGTAAATCTAAGATAGCATCTCACTTCCGGTTGAATATAACGTCTATATGTCCTTCCTAATTAAGAATGATCTGAAAGTTATGAAAATAATGGACTATGGAGGAAAAAAAAGAAAATTTTCTCTACATGATAAAATCAGTTGGAGATTCTGAAACGTCCATAATACCTTGTGATAGAAATTTGGAACAATATGTCAGCAAGCTGAAGAGAGAATAACCTATGAGAATATTAATAACCTGACTAGCAAATTTTAAATCATGAAATTCTCATGATCCCCATATATGCCAGGCATAGATAATCTCTTCTGTTCACATACCATTTCAACTAGAGTCAGATAATTTTTAGTTTGACTTCCTATGTAGTATGGTTCTCACAGGTAGCAGAAGCTATCAGAAGATTATTTCTGGGGCTAGGGAGAGAGCTCAGTAGAATAAATACTTGCCTGGCAAGGGCAAGGTCCTGAGTTCAATCCCCAGTACCAAATAAATAAATAAATAAAAATAAAGAAGATGATTTCCATGATAAGCTATATGCTGAACAAATTTCACTCTCAGATCAAAGATCCTGTGAAGCATTATTCTGGAGAGTGAAAGAGACTCTTACATATTCAGTGTACCACAAGTAGAAGAATATATTCTATGAAGTAAAGAACTTCGGGGGAATAAACTAATTTTAGGCCCGTGACTGTTAGTGGAATTTTTGTGGAATACTCAGTTTCTCATGATATTTGATATTTAATATTTATATATCAGAGGATAGGATGAAGTAGCACACTAATAATGTGAAAATGTCAAAAGTTTTAAAAAATTAAGTTTACTTATGATCATAACTCATATTTTATATTTGCTTATATTTCTGAAAAACATCAGAAAAATGATCCAAATGGCAGATAGTGAATAAATGCAAGACAGTTCATAATTCATGGCTTGGAAGTTCATAATTCATGGGAGAAAAATTGGTACTGAATAGCTCAACAATGAAGAATACGGATATTGCCTGTTTAGAATTTTAAAATAATTAGATATTTATTAGAAAAGAGAGGTTTGAAACTTATTGTGGATAATTAGAGTCTCAAAGTTTTTCTTTTATGCATTTTAATGAGAATAAAATAAAATAAAATAGCAATGAAACAGTTTCAAAACTGCTGACAAATATTGAAAAGTGAAAGATATAAGATGTAGACAGAGTGAATTTTAGAAAAGTATTTCTGAAATGAATACATAACATGAGATTAATAATAGATTGTACATTGTAAAAAATTATTTACAATTTAAATGAATATAGCAATAAAATTTTTCTAAAGTAAAAATGAAGAAAAAAGAGTTTACAAATCAGTCATATAATAGTTCTCTTTGTGCCAAAATTAAGAAACTTATTTTCATATAATCAGAATTCTCAAAGTAGAGGGGGGTAGGTAATAAATATTTAGACATTTAAAATTTCTGAATTTAGTTTAAATTATAGAGCCACATTTCCAAGAAAAATGAACCGTTTGCACCAGAAATATGAATAAAATCATACCAAGATATACAAAAATGAAATTGTCTAAAATTAATTGTAAAGAAAATAATCATTAAAGTATATACATAGAAAAAATATTAGCTATGGAAGTGAAAAATTAAATAACAACTTATTCCACATTAGAAAAAAAGAGCAAGTGAGTAAGAAGCTAGACTTCTTTATTCAAAGGACTGAAAAAAAAAATCTGTCCTCCTTGAATTTTACATTTAGCAGACATAACTTTGAGAATTAAAAGCAAAATATTTTCCAGTTGTATAAACTCAAAATATTCTAATACCTCCAGCTGTAGCATATAGAAAATAACAAAGATCATAATACGGAAGGCAAGAGAAGTACCTGTATGATCCTGGATAAAAAATAAAGAGCTCTCAAAATGGTAGTTATGCAGAACTATGTAAAATTTAATAGTAGATGAACCCATTTAAAAAGTTATTGAAGATTTCTACAAAAAAGTATCAATATTATCTCAGGTTATATATACTTTGTGTGTGTGTGTGTGTGTGTTTGTGTGTGTGCATGCAAAGTACGGGGAAGAACTACTATAAAGTCAATGGAAAATGGAAATACATTTTTAAAGTTTCTAATACAAGAAGAAAATATCATACCATGTCTTATAAGTAGGTTGTAAGTCACAGAAACAGTATAAATCATAAAACAAAAATTGAAATTAAACAATATTCAGAAAATTAATTAAATATTAATTAATTAAAAATTAAATTAAATATTTCAAAACAATATTCCAAAATCAAATTGTGAGTACAACTAAGAGGGCAGAATGTAGTGTATCATATGTACGAATCTGTCATCAATTCAGAGTGCTCACACAGTATTTGATTAGGTTAATATGTACAAAAATATCAACTAAGAAAAAGTTTTCATGATAGTAAAGTATTACTAAGAATAAAATGCAACAAAAATACTAGAATGGCAAATACATGACCAGTACTTCTAACACATTAGTGATAGGATATCGTACAAAGTTCTAGTATGTGCTGGACGTGGACAGTGTCGATGATGCTTACTGATGACCAGGTGTCACTTGTATGATTGAGCTATTGCTATTTCCTTGATATCCACCCTGTAGACCCAGACAGAATCACGACCCATAGGGTATGTAAGAAGACCACTTGTAAAGTACGCTGATGGAAATATTTTGTTGCTGTATGCAAAAGAATAATGTAAAGACTGCTGTTGTACACCTCACTTTCTACTGTATTTAATTGTTTGCCTTATTTGGTGGGTCATTTCCATTCTCATTCATGGAGTTGTGGTCATTTTAATCCCTCTCTAGAATATCTTTCAGTAGTCTGTGCAGGGTTGGCTTTGTGGTCAAGAAATTCTTTAGCTGTTCTTTGTCATGGAAATATTTCACTTCATTAAACTTGAAGGAAAATTTTGCAGGCTATATCAGTCTGGGTTGCAATTTGGTTTCTTGCAAGACTTGAAGTACTTTGCTCCATGCTCTTCTTGACTTGATAGTTTGTGAAGAGAAGTGTGCCATTATTCTGATGGGTTTTCATCTAAATGCGATCTGTTTTTATTTTTGTTTGTTTTGTTTTGTTTTTCTCTCTAGTGGCTATTAGTATACTGTTCCCATGCTGAATTTCTGGGATCTTAATTATTATGTGTCTGGGTGTGGTTTTAATTGAGTTGTGGTTTTATTTGGAGTTCTATGTGGTTCGGTTACCTGAATGTCAAAATGTTTCCCCATATTTGGAAAATTTTTTCTGTTATTTCTTCTGCCCATATTCTTTTCATATCATTTGTATTGACCCCTTCTTTTTTAATTAATGCCTATTAATCTTTGTTGTTCATCTTTGCATCATCTTGAAGATGATAAATTATTTTTTCCTGTATCCTAGTTGATTTTAAGAGATCTTTTGTTACCTTCTCACAGCTGCAATGGTGTCTTCAAGGTCTGAAAGTCTATTTTCACTTTCATTCAAATCATCTTGCCAGCTTGTGATTGAGGCTTTAAATTCCTCTATATCATTTTGAATCTGCTTCATGCATTGTATTTCTTTCATATATTGCTCATTCAATGATTCCATCACTTTTCTGTTTTCCTCTATTTTTATCATTGTCTTCTTTAGAAGTACTTAGTACTTCTTTCATTATAGTTATCGTTTCTTTTTTACTTCAGAAATTATCTCTCATCTGATTTCCTCTATCCCTTTCTTCAATTCTTTCTTTACTTCAGACACTATTATTTCAGAGATTTCAGGTGTGTGCTTTCCCATTTCTTCTGTGCTATTGTTTCTTGCATTTGTTCTGAGTGGACTCGGGGCCTGAGAATTCATTTTGCTCCTTCTCTTTGTCATTTTGTATAGCACTGTCTTCCAACCTTTGGTGCAGAGCTTTGATAAAGTTATTACCTTAGCACCAGGTCAGGATCTACCAAGTTAAAACTCATCCAGGTGTGTGTGACTTGGGTCTGGCTGTTGTGCTCCACTTCTTCATGCTGTATCGTTTGGAACTGAACCTGCTGTGCGTCTGCCAAGACGTTCTTCTTCTGATCAGCTGTGTGGGTCTTACCTTTAGGCTTTCTGCAGGGAGTTCTACCACAGGGTTCCACAACAGTCCTGTCAAATGGAGGAAGTTCCACATACAGCTCTGGACTGGGTGCTGGCTGTATGAGGGTCCATCAGGCCCTGGCTGGTCCCACTCACACCCCCAGCCTGCGCCTTGGCTAGAGAGAGCATCCAGAAAGACCCTAAAAGGTATTTTCACTGCAATGTGAAAATTATACTCTTGACAAACTTTTCGTTGGAATATGTATCCTGGAGTTCCAATTTTCCAAATTCTATGACAGGTCATTTAGTTACTATGGATGATGAAAGAAGAAAATAAACCTAAAATTTTGTCGAAAATTCAAACACTAAAAATCTTACAGAAAGTCTAAAAAATTAATCTTACGTAAGTGTAGAAAGCTGTGATAATTAGAGAAGGGAGTTGGGGATCTTGTCAAAGAATTCACAATCATAGTTATATAGAATGAAGAAGTTCAAAAGATCTCATGTCTAGAAAGGTAACCACTGTTCACAACAAACAGTATTCTTAAAAAATAAAAAGGAAGTGAATGCTTCATGTTGTCCACAGAAATGAAAACTATATGAGGTGCTGCATCTGTTCATTAGTCCCATTTCACTGCTACAAAATATGTATATACATTAAAACATTACGTTTTATATGCAAGATATATTTTACAAGTTAAGAAGGAAGAGCCAGCAAGATTGCTTAGTAGACCAAGTGCCTGCCTAGGCAAATACCAGGACCACATGCTACACCAGCCACATCACTGGGCACACTGAGCGGACCACCAAAACTAGGCGTGGTGGTGCATGCCTGTAACCCCAATGCTAGGAAGGCTGAAAGCAGGAGGATCACTAGGAGTCTGAGCTGTGTAGTGAAGCCCTGTAACAAACAAACAAATAAATAAATAAATACATTATAAATGGAGGTAATAGTTGTCTACTCTCATTCCCAGATTGTAGTAAAAAAGAAGTTATAAATTGCTGTGGTTTCTATCTAAATATCTCCCTAAAAGTCTCATACAGTCAGGGGGCAGGCTTCTAGAGTTTATGGTTAGCTCATGTTCCAATTCTGGGATTATGAGTATGAGTGCTACACCCACCCTAGGGTGCATAGCCTACATACAATATAAGGGAGGGAATGAGGGCTGTTCATGCTGCTCCTTCTTTTTTTCTCTTCTTGCTTTTGCCATCTTCCAAGTCCCTATAATTTTGGCCTCTGCCTTGGAGCCAGCTGAGTATGGACTAAACTTCCATGAACTGTGAGCTAAATGAACCTCTCCTGCTTTAATTTGGGCACTGGATATTTTATCCCAACAACAAAAGAAAATTAGCAAATACACACATTCTAAAAATGTTACAGGTTAAGGACCAATATTTTAGTACATTAGGTTATTCAAATTATTAAGCCCTTTCTCATTATCTATTGGCTCTTCCTCCAACTAATAAAATGCATTTTTTAGCTTATTCATTTTTTGCTTTTTGTTTAGCTTTATTTATGGTTGTAAGTTTTGAACACAGGGACTGGCCTTGAGCTATATACCCAAGCCCTCTTTTGTTGTACTTGTAGATATACATGATAACAGTCATCACAGGGAATTTGTGTCTATTCATGATGTATTGTTTTTCTTCTTTTTCCCTTTTCCTCTCCCTTCAAAGCTTTTTCTACCCTGCCCCGCCACCTTATTTTAAAAGATTTGGTTCCTTTAATTTCTTGTCCCTTCTCTTATCTCCTCCTTCTGTGTTCCACTTCTCATTTGAACACTTTCTTCCCATTTCCTAATATCTACTATAGATTTTGGTAGTTAACTACACTTCAGGTTCTCACACCAGAGAGACAATGTGCTATTTATTTTTGTTATTATTATTATTTTTTTAATTTATAGTTTTATTTTTTTCCATAATTTTATTGATAAACAAATAGCAATGAGACAGTTTCAAATCAAATTGGTAGGACACTTTCAATAATTAACACATTGCATACATTCTTCCTAGTAGTTAATTGCTGTACAAGATACGGACATAATATCCTATTTACAAACACCATTAAAACAAATCCCTCTATTCATTGAGAGAATGTAACTATATATCTATCCTAACCACTTTGAATACACAGATACAAAATAACATTCATCTGTATACCCTTTTTTTGTTAAGTTCCATTATTTGAATACTATAGGTGTGTAAACTTAGCAAAATATTCTAAAAGAGTCCAGTATCCCATAATAGTATTGGGTCTTCCGCTTGACCGGCAATGTCAGAAATTGTTTACCTGAGTCCCCTACAGCTCAATATAACAGCATGGCTTTACTTCTTATACTTCATTTTTATACTTTTCAGCTGGATGGTCAAGACCAAGGTAAAGCAGCACCTATACAACAAGAGTTGTAGCTTTTGGGTCTGATAAGGTCAGTGAAATCTCCTCAGGATTTATCCTGAGATCCTGTACCTCAGATTGTAGAATCTTTGTTAGTGTCAGCCAAGTGGATGAGTCACAGCCATTGCTTGGCCAATGTGCTCTCTGTGAAAGCTTGAGAGAATGTTTTCTCTCCATGTGACTCTCCTTTGGCACACTGTACATCATCAATCACTTTCCTCTTTGGCCCCATAATCTCCTTGATCAGAAAATTTGGGACACTACAGAGTGACATGATGTAATAGTACAAGTTCTCATATGTCCTGAGTCTTAATTGACCTTGGAAGGCTAGGGTCAAAATGTTGGCTTTCCTTGCAGCCCTCCTTTTTCTCTAATTTGGTCTGCAAACTTAGGTTGTTAATCATCCAGAAGACAAGCTTATTGTTATTACCATACAACTTAGGCTGTTAAGCATAACCTCACTGTGATGAGTTACTTTTTGTTTTGTTTTGTTTTGTTTTGTGTTTTCTTGCTTCATTGATTTGTATGTGGGTAAGAGTGAGCTGTTGAGGTCCCCCTACAATCATGTTTACCTTTATCTCCTCTTTTCTGTCCAATAGTACTTATTTTTATCAATGTGGGTCACCATTGTTCGTTGCCTATATGTTAGTAATTGTCATCACTTCCTATTGGCTTGTTCCCTTAACCAATGTGTGGTGACCTTGTTTGTCTCTTCTGATCAATTTTGGATTAAGTCCAATATTTTTCTGAAATAATAATAGCTATACCTGTAGTTTTTGGATTCCCATTGCATGGAATATTGATTTCTATTCTTTGATATTTTATTCTATGGGTTTTTGTGGTGGTTTATTATTATTTATATGAAACATACTGATTATCTGTCTTTCTTCCTTTCTTTATTCATTCTACTAGTCTGGGTCTTTTGCCTGGGAAATTGAGACCATTCACCTTAGAGTTAAAAGTGATGGGTATTCACTCAGTCACCACCTTATTTTCCTGTTAGTGATTCTCTTTCACTTCTCCCTAAGTACTCACCCTACCTGATGCAGTCACTCTATTAGTTCTTTACTTAGCTTCATCGTCTCTTTCTAGGATATCCTTCATGACTTTTTGGAGCTCAGGTTCTGTAGCTGGGAATTTTTTAAATGCTCTTTCCAGAAAAAAATATTTTTCTACATCAATTGTGAAAGGTAATTCGGCAAATATATCAACATGGGCTGGAAATTATTATCTTTCAGAATTTGAAACAATTAACTCCACAATCTTCTGGCCTTTAGGATTTGTACTGAGAAGTCTACTATAATACTAGTGCTTTTCTGCAATAGTTTTTAAAATTTTATCTCGAGGCTCAAACTCTGAGATTTCTAGTATAATGTGTCTTAGATAGTTTATTTTGTGATAATAGCTATTTGAGGTTCTAAATGCCTCACATTTTTGTTTTAAATTCTTTCTCTTTTTTCAAAATCTCCCTATTAATACTTTTCTGTAATAATAAATCTTGTTTTGCATCATATAATTTACCTGTACTAGATTTTTATTGATGTCTTTGTAGACCATCTGAACATTTCTTGTTTGCCTTATGATCAGTTTAGTTTGACTGTCCGTGAGATTTCCAAATGCATTAGAGAGCTGTTCTATTGTCCCTGATACCACTTTGAATAACTCAGATATGTGGCTTTTTTTTTTCTTCCATTTTGGTGCTCCATGGATCAGCCTGTGGGAATTGACTTTTTTTGAAGTCTTTTTTTGTTGCCTGCTCATGCTTCTATTTTATAATTTCCTTGTTTTTACATTTAAGATTGAAAGTTTATCATAGTGGAACAAGCTATACCTGTTATGAAGCACACTTAGGTAATGTGTACTTTTCAGTGATATCTTCTAGACATGGTAAACATTGGCCCTTACCTCTGTCCCAGGATCCAATCTCATCTGTTTACTTGGGATGAGAGATTATAGCACATTCGGCCCATTACCCAGTTCTCTTGTAATGGAACACAGTATTGTTAATGATTCCAAGGCAATCCAGATATTGGCATCCCAAGAAAACCAATTAATAGCAGCACCTATGACACCACAGCTATCATGATAAAATCAACAAGAATTATAGCATCAAATACAAACTGAATATTGAGAAATTCTAAAGATGATAACATAATACCCTTCACCATAAAAAAGAGAAAAAAATATTGTGGTATGTATAGTCATTATAGTATGCATAGTAAGTACAATTATAATCTTTAAAACAAACCAAATATTGGCCTACTATTTATTGTAGGGCAAATATCTACTAAGTGGTAAAACTTTAACCCTATTTGTCCAACAAGACTTATCATATGGGAAAATATTTAAAGAGAGAAAATGTCATATTCTTCTTTTTAAACTTTATTTTGATTTATTTTAATTAATTAATTTATTTATTTTTTGCTGTACCAGGGATCAAACTCAGTACCTTCTACTTGCCAGGCAAGAGCTGGTTCTACTGAGTTGCCTCCCTGGCCCTCATGTCCTTCTTTAATGGAAAAATATGAAGAGATGAAATCGCATTGAAGGGGCATTTTTCAAGAATCAGTATGATCCAGACTCAGTCGTGCTTTTCATTTTTATCTAATAATTCTAATATTCAGGAAAATAAAAAAGTGAGATATATATTTATTTTCTACAGTAATATTTAAATATA
>NW_004524582.1:6879741-6902091 GCF_000260255.1 Octodon degus | reverse complement strand
GATGTCCTTTTCACTTCACATATAGATTTGCCCAATTTATCTTGGCTGCTGAACTATGCTCCTTGGAATAATATAAATTTGTCACTTGCAGTTATACATTTACCCATGAAGATTTGGTAGAGAGCCAAAGGTTAACAATTTATAGTACCTAAACATTTTTAACAAATGTTTGTATATCAAGAAATAGCATAAGTAATGCTCATATTTTTATATAAATGTGTGATTATAAATTTGGAAACTGTACATTTTGTCCCTACTATCAGTGTTAAAAAATTTTTACTAATTCTCTGAAGGCATGCAAATGCTCCTCAGTTCTGAACATTCTGTTCTGTTTGACTCAGTTTTGTTTTTCTAAAGACTGAGACTCATATTATTCCTTTGCAATTTAGAGCTTCTACTTTAAAACCAAATTGCATCTTTTAGATAATATTTTTCCTAGAGCTGTTTTTTTTCTGCCTTTGGAAGAGTGAAGCTTTTTTTCATTTTTGTTTTCTTAGATAAATTGGTACCACTTTGAGTAAAGAAGCTTGGAATTTGTTTTTTATTTTAAGTTCTGTAGGTACAAATCATAACCCATAAGCATTTCATGCCATCTTCCTCACACTAGAGATTTCAAATAAAATTTAGGAAAGAATAAAGCCCAGTGTCTGTCAAACAGCAAATGTAGTTCAATGAAATTGAACACTATTGCAATAGATATTTGTCTATTATAAATTATTAGCCTGATACAAATTTTTTTGTTATTGGGTCTCACTACACAGCTCAGACTCATAGTGATCCACATAGAACAGTCCTGTCTTGTTTTCAGCCTCCGCGGGGTTGAGATTACAGGTGTGTGCTACCATGTCTGGTCTTGGTGGCTGGTTTAGCTCACCAGTGGGCTGAGCAGAACAGGGACAGCTTGGTGCTGGGAATTGAACCCAGTCCCTACACTTGCATAAGCAGGCAATTAGTCTGCTGGGCTCTCTTACTGTTGCTAAGAGCCTTATACTCTTAACCACACTCTTTGTTCTTATTCTGTTTTGAAGACAAACTTCTACCTCTAGAAAAATAGCTTGCACATTTTCAATAGTAGAAAATAGTAAAGGGAAGAGTTAATACATCCTTTCTTCCAGTTCTTTTCAAGCCATCCTAGCCTCTCAGAGAACATTTTGATCATAATTCATTCCTGATATATGCAATAGATAAATATACCAATATATTTTCTTGAAAATGTAGTCAATAAATACAACTTAGCAGTAGGTATTCAAAAAGACTAGGAAAAAATTAATTTTTATAGACACTATTCCTCACTTACTTTTCAATATCTAAATTTTCACACCAATGAAGGACTGCCTTTCTATAGAAATATTTTTCTGTAGGACCATTCACATAATCTTTACCAAATGGAGTTATCTTCTGCTTGGCCCTCTTTTATCCAATCTATCACTCAAGGTAATTCCAACTCAACTGCTGGAAGACACATAGAACAGTCCTATCTTGTCATTGTTGTACCAGACAATGGTGTCAACAACTACTTTAGCTTTCAGAGCCTTCAGGTTGCTCACTCTAGGTCTCACTACCAAAGCAAGTCTAAAGATAAAGTGGATTATATTTTTTTAAAAAGCTATTAGATTGTAGCATAATACCAGCAGAACTTACAGCAAGACTGGGAAGTTAGAAGGAGAGAGAGAAAGAGAGAAAGAAGAAAGAGAAAAAAAGAGAGAAAGAGAGAGACAGAGAGAGACAGAGAGAGAGAGAGAGAGGGAGAGAGAGAGAGAGACAGACAGACAGACAGACAGACAGACAGACACAGAGACTGAGAGACAGAGACAGAGGGAGACAGAGAGACATGAGAAGTTACCTGTTGGAGGGATTCCACATCTTACCTGGATAGTGTCCTTATTTCTCTGCTATTACCTTTACCATCATTTATTTGCTGGGAGCAAGCACAGCCTCAATGTGATCTCTTCAGTGGGCCTAACTGGACAGCATCTGGTTGATTCAGGCAATTATGTTCCTGCAGCAGGGATCTGTAAAGTATATTTTCATGTTATCACATTGTTCTAACTTCAGTCTGTCTCAATTTTTCCACAAACACAACTTTCATTCTAGGTCACCTAAGAGTTCCTTAATGTGATGTATGTTTTTCACTATTGCCTTAAGCATTCAACATTCCCTTATACCAAATGTGAAATGCCCTCTACCACACTTTTCCAAAAGCAAACCTTTTTCCTGGTTGCTCCATGTGTTTATCGTTTATGTACTCATCTTCTGCTAATACTTCAGTTTCTCAAACACAGGTTGAAGCCCTTTTTATATCGCACTCTACTTTTCTGCCAAAGTTGACCCTCTTCACATCAAAGCCTTCAATTTCCACTTATATTCAGGTGATTTTTAACTTTATAGATCCATCTCAGCTATCACCTCTGAACTTTAAGCTCATATATCCAACTACACTTTGACAGTTCTTCAATGTGTAGCACATTTGAAAGCTAACAAATCAATACTAAATTCACATGTTTCCAATCCCCAAACACCAATAGATTAATTCTTCCTGGGTAATCTGTTACAAAGAAAAATGGAACCAACATTATACCCAGGCCAAAAGCAGTAAAAGCTGAGTCGTGCATGACAGACTCCTCTCATACCCACAATCATCATATATTTTTGTGGAACTGGCCACAAAGATCTATATAATTAGTCCACATTTCTTTTCTTTGCTTATATATTTCATTTCATTTATAATAACCCCCACACATAATCTCCTCATTTGATATTTCAAATTAGGAAAAAATCATTACTCACTCTTCAAAATATTCTTTATATATACAATTAAACATAGACATGTAGCTTCAGTTAATTAATATATATCACTCCCACTATACCAAAAAATCTATGTGCTTAGATAAACTATCCTCATGTAGAGGACATTTCTTTTTATGATATAACTAGTTGTTTAGATTTATGATGCTAAACATGATTCAGTGAATCAAAACTATTCATTAATTTCCAAATTAAAGTTAATTGATAACACAATAACTAATTTTTATAGATGAAGAAAATGAGAAATTTGACTTCATGTCTGAGCAACAAAAAACATTTAGGTTAATCATTTTGCAATTGTGTGATATATATATATACACACATATGGAATAACATTGTAATCAGATTCAAGAGGCTTGTTTTCTGATATTTTAGCAACTCCATGAATATTGTTCCTTGAATTTAATTGGGGGTACTTTTCTTTATATCTGAAAGCTATCTAGGCCATCAGTTAGTTTACTAAATGTGATTAGAAATGAATGACATTAATAATCTTCATGGGGATACTGAACACTCTATAATGTAATTGTGTTATGAAATGTTAATTTGAAGCATTCTTTCAATCAAACATTGTAACTTAGGGCTTTCTTCCACTTGATTTTGACTCATACCATGTGTCCTCTGTCTCGTACCAGGGGTCACTTCATTATGTCTCCTACTTTTACACAGTAGAAAAAATAGTCTAATTTGGCATTTGGGTGTGGAATTGAATTACTAAAACTTACTTGAACATGTAATAGTATCAATGTTTCCTGAATAAAAATGTCTAACTCCACATCAACAGAACTAATATTCTATAATAATGAAATAATGGATGTTCTCCAAAAATAGTTTATATGCATTCCCTTAGATAACATCAGCTTATCAGTTCACAATTCACAGGGGAAATTGATTAGTAATAGCAACTAGAATTTAAATGGATTGGGGGCCGGGGAGATACCCAGTAGAATAAGCGCTTGCCTGGCAAGTGCAAGGGCCTGAGTTCAATCCCCGGTTCCTCAAAAAAAAAAAAAAAATTAAATAGATTCCCCATACTCCACATGGATATATGAAAGATTAATTTTCATAGGGTTAGTGGGTTGACAGTACATAACTTCAAGAATATTTAAAGTTTATAAAGTCACTATATGTCTGATATAGAGACTTTGCAACTGCAGCCAAATAACCCAAATATAACTCCTTGAAAAATACTACATTCATTTTAAATAGGTATTTGGCTTCATTTTGACAATAACAGGTTGTTTGCCGGAATTCAACTTTATTTTACTAATCTAAGTATGACAGGTTCTTGTGTGTTCAGATGGCCTGCAATATATAATTAGAGAAGAGAATTTTTGAAAACCAAAAACTTGCTTAAAATTGTTTCTATTTTGTATCATGAATTGAAAATCTTTTCTGCACAAGATCTTTATATAGGTGACCCTAGATCACCCTTTCTTTTGCAAACTACTTTCCTAAAGATTTGAAAGTGGTCATTGTATTGATAACCTAAATGAAAGATACTCTGTTATTGATTACCTGATCGTCTTCAGTCCATCTTTCAGTACTCCCTTCATTCCTTTCTCCCTTCTTTCCTTCCTCCTTCCTTTTTTTCTCAGTCTCTCTCTCTCTCTCCCTGTCCTTCTGTTTCTGGTACTCTCTATGTGTCTCTGTCTCTGTATCTCTGTCTCTGTCTCTATCTTTGTGTCTCTGTCTCTGTCTGTCTGTCTGTCTGTCTGTCTCTGTCTGTCTCTCTCTCTCTCTGTCTCTGTCTCTCTCTCTCTCTCTCTCTCTCTCTCTCTCTCTCTCTCCTGTCTCCCTATCTCCTCTAATTTTATTGTTGTTCTACTAAGGAATAAACCCAAGACCTTGATACTAAGCTACAGCCTCAGATCATTTTTTAAAATATATATTCTGTGTCTAGACAGTGTCTTATTATATGATTAAGTGGTCCAGGCTGGCAGTGAATTTATGAATCTCATGCCTTAGTCATGCAGAGTGCTAGAATTTTAGCCATGTACCACTGTAATCACTTGTGTCCAGTTATTCTCCTAAGCTTCTTGTGGTCATACCGTTTATCTTTTAGGGATGGCTGAATCTGAAATGTGCAATGATGGGATTAAGGGTGCCAGGATTTAGGGTGGGAGATTGCCAGATCAGTCCACTGATTAGATTGGCACCACCTTAATCCCACTAGTCTGTATAAAATAAACGGGATGAAAAAGGTTTGACTCCTTGGCTTGTTTCTTTACTACCTTCTTCCTGTCATAACTGTTCTCCTCAGCCAAGTTACAGTGTCTTGAAGCCAGGTGATTATGGCTTGAAGCCTCTACAAACCGTGAGCTAAATAAACCTCTCCTCTATTTACTTTCGACATCAGGCATTTTTTCCTCAGCATTGAGAAAAGTAGCTAAGACAACCCCAATGCCCAACTATCCTGTGGCTTCCATGAAATGGCTCTTCTTTCTTTCCTTGCTGCCTCTGGAACCCATGTGTACCTGTTTTTTCCTTTCAGATCCTTTTCCATTGTTTTCCCAAGAACAAGTATCTGGTTCTAACCCACTGGTGCCACACCATATGTTCTGAGTAATCACATATAATACAATGTACAATCCTGTCACATTTTAGTACAATCCTCTGTTCTCTCTAAATTTTATTGTTATTGGAAATAAAACATCTATACAAAAAAGACAAATATCATTAAGTGTAAAGATTTCCCACTGTTTTCATAAGTATGATTCAGGTATAAATAACTCAAGGAGTAAGACCCAATAAATTTCCATGCTCCTTTCTTGCCAATACTGTCCAAGTTAATCACTATTTTGATTTCTGCCAGTACAAATTAGCTTTATCTGGCATGTTGAAACAAGTTAAGAAAGCAGTTTTCTAGAATGTGCTTCTTTAGAGTTGGCCTATTTTGTTCATCACTCTTACATGTAGCCACGCTGTTTTTGATAGCAGCACTTCATTCTTTTGATTTCTGCATAAGATAACAAGCATGTGTATTTACAGGCTGGTGTACCAGTTTATATATCTCAAACTGACATCCGTTTGGGTATCTCCAACAGATGGATATTTGCATTACCTCAGTGACTGTGTAATGTATTATCACAAAGCATAGTATTTGAAAAAAAGCATTCACTCTCTCACTGTACAGGTCAAGAGTTTGGGAATGTTACAGTTGTCATGACACAGCACTCCTTAAACTGTTGACCAGTTTCTCTGTCATTTAACAATTTGATGAAAGTGTGAGTTCAGCATGGAAGATCATTCACAATGCTGCTTTTTGTCAGCTTTGGGGAGAGGATCTAGTTCGCTGTAAGATGGATCTGTACCGTATATGTCAACTCTAGTACTCAGAAATACTAGTGTTCTTGGGATAGAGGGCATAATAAGCTTCTGATTGTGATTTTTATTCTCTATTGATTTTACTTAAAGTTAAATGCAGTTTTTTAACCAACTTATACATAAGCAATCTAGGTTACCTTCCATTAGGTATTATATAGTATCATTATTTTCTTTTTCAGTACCAAAGCATTAAAATCAAAACCAAAAATAATTGTTCTGGTTCATTCTTATACAGCTCTCTTCCCATTTTTTATCTTTCATGTTAGTTATTTCAGAGTTTTTGAAGGTTTTCTTGTATTTATAGCTCTTAACCATCCTTAACCTCTTCCCCTTGATGCCAGGATGCTTCTGAATCAATTCTATTCATCACTGAATTTCAACATTAAATAGCTTGACGGCCAAGAGGCAATTCCAGAAGACTACACAGAAAGGTCTTGGGGGGCAACACTGTAGTTTAAGAGAGACTGGGAACATGGGGCAGTATGTGTAAAACAAAATTAAAAATATTAGACAAGCAATAGTGGATTCTGTTCAAATTTGGTGGTTAACGCTTCCTTATTTCAGTACTATTTATTTTTCCACAAAAAGCATTTGTGGGCTACCTGAATGTAGGTGACATTTTTCTTGATTCTTTTGTTTGTACTTTACTTGTTTCTGACCTCAGAGATCTTTTCACTCAGTAACTTAATTGCATACTTAACAAGTGTTTCTTACACTAACTTTTAAGTTGTATGAGGGGCTATCCTGTATTTTTCTCTTTTTGTTTATTTTTTAATGTTGTTTATTACTATTGTGTATTTTGTATAACTAGCACATTATAAATAATAAGTAAATGTTCCATTTCATATTTTGTACCAAAGTAAACAAATTAAACATTTTGATATTTTCAGCAATGTCTGTTAATTGCCTCGAAATATGTGTACTTCCTTCCCCTGTGCATAGCTGCTAGTGAAATAAATAAGTGATTATGTGTGGATTAATGTGTAAAACTTCAGTTTAATGTTCTGGTTGCCATTAATTGATATCCTCTGACAAACTAAGTTAGTTGTATGTTTTCATGTAACATCAGCATGACATTCATGCACAAAAATTAATAAACATTTGCGGCTTAAGTGTAGTTAATCATAATGTTATACAGCCATTAGCACTCTTAAAATAGTAAAAACATAATGAATTAGTTAATGATGTTGACATAATCAAGATCATCATTTATTTGAATAGTATAGCAGGTCTTTTAAACTTTCTGTGAAGTTCTTATTTTGCTTACCTTCGTACTGCAAAGGTTATATTTGTCCATTTTTAGTTGTCATGTCCTGTAGAGACATTTATATTTTTTAGTTTGTTTTGTTTTGTTTTGTTTTGTTTTGTTTTGTTTTTATACCAGGGATCAAAACCAGCACCTTGTACTTTCCAGGCAGACACTTATGCCTCTGAGCTATCTCCGCAGGACTTTTTTTAAGTGAAATCTTTTTAAGTGAAAAAAGTAGAGTATATTTTTTCAGTAGTAGAGGACATTATTTTTTTGTCATTTTGAGACAGGGTCTCACTATGCCATTCAGGCTGGCCTTGAACCCACTTTGTAATCCAGGCTGGCCTTCAACTCACAGTAATCCTCCTGCCTCAGCCTCCCCAGTGCTGAGACTACAGGCATGTACTACCACAGCCAGCTGTTCTAGTAGCAAATTGTCTGCAGCATGCTTTTTCTTTAAGCAAGACTCTAAAGCTAATTTTATAGGCCTATGACTGACTCAATCAGAAAGACAGAAATCTATAATCAGAAATTATATTCCCAAAGGTGAATCTTAGCATAAAGTAAATTAAGTAAAACCTCGAGGATCATTATTACTGCACTAATATAGATCCTGCAGCTTCATTTCTTCTGGGATAGAGATTTTAATTGTGTCTTTTGCATATATGTTTAAAAATGACTTTTGAGGTGTATTCTGCAGAGCAAGTTGATACTGTTGCTAAGGTTACAAGGAATGTCTATTCAAATAACCATTTTATTTCTAAGCATTTTAATATTAATTATGGTATGATTCCTATGTAAACAGTTTTCTACTCTGAGGGACATCTTCTGACGGTGTTTTATTAACTTTAAGTACTCAGTGTTTGCAAATCTAAATTTCACGGGGTTTTAAAAACTTAACGAGACTGAGTGTCATGTGGCGTGAACAGTAAATTGGTGCCTCAGATACTATTTACCTAACTTAAAGGTTACTACTTATTCATATTTACAAATGTGAATAACTTTAGCATCAGTAAAACCCAGGAACAAAAGAACATCATCAAATGTTTTAAGTAACACCTTATATTGCTACTTAAAAAAAAACTTCTATTTACAAATTTTATAACATTTTCCTAGGTTTCAATTGAAATATTCACAGAAGTTCATGTCATCTCATATCAATGTGTAATGTTATAATAAATTTTTTTGTAGAATCATTGTTATACCAGACAAAACAAATTTAATAAAATCTTTATTTTCTCTGTTTTCTTTTAAATCTGGAAAGATGAGAAATCACACTAAGAGAACTTATAATGGATTATTTTGTCATAAAAATCTATTTTCCCCATGAGACATGCAACGATTTTATGAACAAAGTAAATGGTTTCCACCTCCCATTAAACTTCAAGGGGAAGTCAACTTCAGAAGAGATAGGCCTCAAATATGGTTTCTAATCTCTTTTGTACATATTTACAGAGATTTTATGTGACTTAGTCACAAGGTAAACAGGTGATAAAACTGTGACTGGAATCTAGCGTCAAACATTGCTGTTTTTACCTCTGTACCGTTTCCATTTTATGTTTCTAGTGTTTTCTTTGCTAAACTGGAAAAGGTCATTAATTCATTGGATTTAAAAAAAAATCTTTTTATTTGTTTGGTACAGGATCTTGCTATGCAGCTCAGCCATCCCAGCACTGGGATTACTGGTGTACACCACCATGCCTAGTTTCAGTGGCCCACTTAGCACACACAGGGGCAGGGCAGGCCCAGCACGTGGTGCTGGGCATCAAACCCAGGTTCCTGTCCTTGCCTGGCACCTGTTAGACCTCTGAGCTATCTCTCTAGCTCAAGGTTACTAATTTATATAAAAGTAGTTCATAGGAAAGTAATTAAAAATAAGCAATAATGATTTAATGTTATAGTTTCTCTATCTTGTCATTTTGATGTTTCAATAATTTTAATCAGTATACTGGAAAAATCTAAATTTGGCTGGATACATTATATAAAAATCTCTTCAATTCAAAGGTAGAGGAACATTCAACACTGATGAAAGTGTGAATTGTTGCAACCACTTGGATGTTTAGCACGCACAGTAGTTTTGGTTTGTGTCTTGTTGCCATTGGGGTGGTATCTAAAGTATGTGATTGGTGAATGATCTAATGCTGGGATTGTGAATGTGAGTGCTGCTTGGACGGTGGGTGTGAGTGCTGCACCTGCCCTGAGGTGGATAGACTGAATGTAATGTAAAGAAGGGAGACAGACTTGCTCTCTGTGGCTGCCACTGCTTCTCCTGCTGTTTTGAACTTTTGCCCTTGGCCATGTGCCACCCTACCACGGAGCCAGCTGATTATGCACTGGAACCTCCACAAACTGTAAGCTAAATAAACCATTCCTTCCTTAATTCTAGGTGTTGGATATTTTGTCCCAGCAATTAGAGAAAAGTAACCAAGGCAATGATAATCCAAAACTAAAGGCAAAATAATTATATTCAGCAATTCCAATTCTAGATGATCATTATACTTGCAAAAGTATGCATTTGAAATGAAAGCTTTTAATATATGTAGGATGTTCGTAAAATAACTGTGGTACATCTGATGAACAGAATACTACATACATTAAGTTAAGGAGACTGATCACTGTGTCAGTTTTAAAGGAATTTACAGTTTACATCAAAAATGTAAAATTTAGGCCATATTGTATACTATAATTTTTCTTAAATTATAACAACTTTATGTATCTATATATACTTATACATATATGCTTATATGCTTCCATATAAACATTTTTGCAATGTTAAGAATAACATTATAGTCATCTCTACAGTTTAGTAAAAAGAGGTATAGCAAAAGAGAAGGCAAGACAAGATTTTTTTTTTATAGTTTCCTTTTTTATTTGTTTGTTTTTCAGACAGGATGTCACTGACTAGCTGATGTCCCAGGCTAGGTTCAAATTCATGCCTTTCTTGACTCAGCCTATATTTATTTATTATGAATATACATAAAACTGTTTACTTAACAACTTCCTAGTTAATAATCTTTAATAAAAGACTGAAATGTTTAAACTATTATTAAATGGAATGGTTAGGATCAATTAGACTGAATCAAGGAGTATATTCCTCCTGGTTAACTTTCTGTGTATAGTATGTTGAATTTAAAGATTTTTTTAAAAATATTGTTCTTTTTCCCAGCTTTGTGAAAATTCCCTGTCTCTCTCTCTCTGTGTCTCTGTCTCTCTCGCTTACTTGCTTGCTCATGTGCTTTCCCTCCCTCCCTCCATCCCTTCCTCCCTCCTTTCCTCCCTCCCCTACCCCCACTCATCTCTCTTTTATCATAGTATTGGGGATTGAATCTAGGGCTTTCACAATGAGCTATATCCACAGCCTTTTCAAACTTTCTTTGTAGTTCTATGCCTGGGAATAATCAGAATCCAGATACCTTTGTGTATGTGGGGGCAGGGGGACTATAAATAAAGACTAAAGACAAACATTAAGGTACAACTTACACTAGGAAGGAGAGGAACCTTCTCTAGTGGACAAGCTCATCCATCTCTTGGGTCAGCCCAGTGTTATAGGAAAGTGAGACCATAGGAGAAGGGGCAGTGTACTTTCCCTAGAAGAGTTGCTGTAGTAAACAGGAAAAAGTCAGTGGAGAACAAGTTCCTCCCTATGTCTTGATGCCTGTATTGCTTTCATTGTCCTCAGAAGATATCATCTTGTCTTAGGAGCACTGCTAGAAATCATGGAAGACTACTCCACTTCCTCCCTGGTTTAAAGCAAGGCCACACTGACCTAGAGACCACAAGACTCCAGGCATAGCGCCTGGTCCCCAACAGTTGCCCGTTTCTGTTTTTGTAATTACAATAATTAAAACAGGGTGACTTGAGGTTGGATAGTGTCTAGGCATCACTGTCTTTGGTATCCCCTGTTGAAAACTACTAATAGATATTAAAAAACAGAGATATATTACTATAATCAATCTGGTATAGAATCCAAAGTTAGCCTTGAGGCAATTCCATTGATTAAGCTAATCGAAACAATTAGCCAACTTGTTGCAATCTTGAATGTGCTCAGCAAAAGTATGGGTTTGAAGAATACTGCTGTGCAAATGCTTTTTTATATCTTTCCAGGAATAAGGAGATCAATTGTAAGGTAGTGGAGCTATACAAAATTGGGTAACATTGAAGTAAATTACAGACCTTATTGTAACAGCAGACTTTCTGTCTGCTCTATCTACATACCAGTGGTTTCTAAGACACTAATCTGTGACTACAATTCTGCATCAGTAGAATGCTGTATATTCTAAGCTTCATCTACCGTTTAGGTCCAGTTGTCTAAACATGATCAGTCTGTCTAGAGGGAGTGAGAGCTGCAGAGGACACAGCGACCCTGGAGATTAATGATACCAAAGAAACAATTGCAGCGATAATTAAAGCCAACATTCTTTTTGTTCTATATATGAGATGGATAATTAGAGATTGTAGCAAATGAATAGCAGGAGTGCTGGCTCTGCAATGTTCACAAGCATTCAGACCTCAGGCATAGGGAAAGACTGAGAAAAATCTTGTTTATGAAGGCATTAGTTGATATACCTTGGCTCACTACGACTTTTCTGTTTATAAATGAGGTAAGATTCATTCCAACACTTCTAAGAAAACATAGATTGTACATATGCATAGAAAACTGTGTGGTTTTACCTTTCCAGATTTGGATATTAAAAGTGTTTACAGTAAAATTGGTTCAATGCTCTTTTTATTTGTGACATACAACATTTGGAAGAGCTAACTTCAAAGTGTTGTTTTTTTTTTTTTTTTTAATGGGCCAGATTTCCCATTGAAGATGACCTGTGGCAAGCAGGGGCTAAAGCAAGATCCATGCCATGCAAATCAACCCTCAGCATCAGTGGACCGAAAGGAGATACTTCCTCCATCATGATTGGCATGCCAATGCCATTGGGCTGTATGACAGGCTGGATGATAGTTGCCTCTTCCTTCTGATCTCCCCCACGGGCTCTAATCTACAAACTCAAATTGATGTGGGCTCATATTTCCCTCTTTGTCCTGGGCAGGATGTCTTTAGTTGGCAGGAGAAGAGTGATATGTACCTCCCAAGAGGTATATTGTACACATGGAGGGATATCTGGTGTGAGGGAGTAAATCTGCTCTGCTGGGATGTTAACAGATCTCACATCCCAAAATATTAATTGTTCCTTACAATGCTCTCTGCAGACCTATGGATAAGAAGGTGGGCAGTAATTAGATTACAATGATTAATGTTCAACACATAAGGGTGGCTATAAATAATGCAATTATAATTTAGTGATATGTTAGAATCTATAAATCCAAGGACCATAAGGGGTCCTGGAATCTATTCTAATTGATCATGATAAATCTCAGGATGTAAATTACTATTCCCACATAAAGAGTAGTAAAGGGGGATTCAGTATGTCCACCTAGCATTCCTTTCCAGACACTGTATTTATATATACAATGCAGGCAATTATGGCATCTTGGAAATATTTTCTGTCACATACAGTAGGCAGTCTTGTCACCAACTTCTTAGGCTGTTGCATCATTTACTCTCTTGCCCCCATGTCATTGGCCTTGCCACTTGTGTGGTCATCAGAAGTTAAGGTATGTCCTCCAGGTCATGCTCTAAAAGCCTTGCACTGGTGGTTTTGGTGGCAGCAGACTTCCCCACAGGGTTGAAGGTCTCTCCTGATGGGCACCACCTGGGATGGCATCCCCCATGGTGCTCTCTTCTCTGTTAATACATGAGCATACTCTCATCCTCATGTTATTAACTGCCCTGAACTATCCCACTTTTCTCTTTGGACTCTTTCTATAGGACTTATGCCCTAGGCATGTTTGTTGATATGTCCTTTTGCCAATGAAGCTCTGATGAGGTGTATTTATTTTCTGCAAGTGGGTTTAAAATTTTCAGGTAAAGATAAATAGATCTAAGTGTGCCTGTGGAAGTAATCATACTCTTCCTTTCTGTTTCTGTAATTGTTTTTGTAAGGAAGATGCATACCCTCTACTGAGATGTGGCCCTGTGGACAGTAAGAACACCTGTAAGATGCTTCATGTGCCAGAGCTGAAAGAAGGAGCATAAGACCTTGCAGATGTACAAAGATCCATTATGAGAATTTTTTTGTTGTTTGGTACAGGGTCTCCTATCATAGCAAAAGCAGATAAACAGTGCTGTTGAACTTGTCACACCTTTTCACCCCCATGCCACGTGGCACAAATCATGTGAGAGTAAGTGTCTACAGGGAGGTAATCATATTACAACTGTCCAAAGGATGGGGCACCACATCCATTTGCCAAATATCATTTTTCTGAGGCCTTGCACGTTGCATCTTTCACCTAGAATAGGAGGGATGTGCTGAGAAATCGTGTATGACTAGACAATTTTTCTAGCTCTTTTTTTTTTTTTTTTTTGTTCTTCGAATGCCTTCAGGGCACTTTTGGCCAGCGGGAGAGGTGTGAGGTTCGAACTCCAGCACCCTGAGGCTGACAGCTTTGTGGAAGCAGCCACTTAAAGGCCTGAGCTAGGGCCAGGCCCCCTAGCTCTTGTATAAGATAATTGCAATTCTTTTGTTAGAGCTTTGCTGTTTTGGTGATATGAGTAGGACTGTCTGGCCAGACTGAGGGGAGTGATGCAAGCCACCACTCAATCAGCCTGTTGCTAATCAGAGGTCGCATGTCCCAGGGAATTACAATGAGACCTAATATGCCCAATATCAAAGGTAGCAGCCTTCAAATTGCCCTTTGTAACCTAAGTATAGATTAAGTAAGGGGGGGGGAGTAGAGTAACTTTTAAAGTAGTGCTTTTTAACTGCTAGATAAGAAACACTGCATAAACTGAATCACTACTGATAATTTGTAGGGATCAACTTAGTATGTTCTATAAAATATATAACACAGTGGTAATTTCTGATCAAGGCTGATAGCCCTGGGGTCAAAAACGACGTGTTGAACATCCTCACTCCAAATTACTGCTTTGCCCTTAGAGAAACCTTTGATTAAATAAGGTTGGCATGTCATGAAGAGGCTCTCACTGAGTAATTTGAGGAATTATACGTGGATATTTCAGAAAAAAATTGGAAGATAGTATTATTAGGAAAATGGTTATCAATATGTCCTATAAAGTCAGAAAAAGCAGTTTGCTATAAGCAGCTTTCTGTGACAGTATTAAATGCTGGGATAACTACAAAGACAAAACAATCTGAAAAGGGTTAATACCAAAGAATTCATCATAATGAGTTTTTTGACACTCACTACTATTTTGCCATTTCTTCAGTATATAACTGAAGATTTTTATTATTTGATTAGGAAGGTATAGCCATTGAACAGGAAACAGTGTTGGGAATTTAAAAACTGCCCTGAAAGCTCAGGTAAATGAACGTGAGGATCACATGCTGACACACTCTGCGTTCCGACAGAGGTCACATTCTTGGCTGGAAAATTACCATAAATGATTAAATTTCTTTTGAAATGCCATACTCTAGATGAAGTGTAATGCGGTACCTGTGTACAAACTCTTACTTCTTCAAATTTTTATATTTATTAACCTGTGCTAATTGCGTTTTCTCGCGTTTTTCCTAGTCTATCAATGTCTTTAACCCCACATACCTTCTTCACCCTGGAAATCTTATTTCTGACTCAATTTCCTCAAGAAATTCCTGTTTTGACTTCTGGGGCCCCTCTTGTTTCCCAGCAATGCCATGGTTACTGCCTCAGCGTCTCGCGTCCCCTGGGACCGGGCACCACCTGCGATTAACTGAGAACTATGCTTTCCTTGCCTGCTCTTTTGGGCACCAAGAATATATCCAAATCTGGGCACCATGAGTACAGTATTCGAAATTCAGCTCTTATTTTCTTCTGTATCTAAGGTGAAGTGACTTTTAATGTCTATCGTCCACATCAGAATGAATATTCTTAACAAACTAGGCATACATTAAAAGTATAGCTAAAAAATGTTACAATTTAATCATAAAATGCCTAAAGAATTTTCTGTAAAGATAATATCATCTTAAACTCTTTCACTAGTATATACATGTGCATTTTTAATCAAAATTAATTATAGTCATTCTTTGTCAACATTAATGAATTAAATTTAGAAGAATAATTTCTCTTGTATGCTTATTAACTGCCACATTCTTTGATTTTTTTATACAATCTAATGTTCCATTGTTTTTTGTTAAAATAAGTTATATATTTACAGTTAGTGTGCTTATTATAGACTTCTCTACAACCAATCTCATGACAGGTTATGTTTATATCCCTGAACTGTTTCATGGTTATGTATTTGAAAACTTAAAAATTATTCTCTGTAAAGTATAATAGTCCTTCTAATTGTATTTGGAAAGATTTATAAATAAGTAGCTAAAGTGAGGATTTACATAGATTAGAACTCTTTTTTTTTTATTCGTGTGTGTGTGTGTGTGTGTGTGTGTGTGTGTGTGGCCAGCTCAGCCCACCAGGGGGCGGGGCTGGCTGGCATGTGGTGCTGGGGGATTGAACCAGGTCCCTGTGCTTTGCTAAACTTTGCTAAGCTTGTTCTAAGTAGGTGCTTTAGACCACTGAGCCATCTCACCAGTCCAGAAATCTTAAAATTTTTAATAACATCTGTTGGTGGCAAACAAGTAACTGTGGTAGGTTGATGATGTATTTTAATGTTCCAATTGTGTGACGTTGCCCATCTTCTGAAAACTTAACTAACGTACATGACACCTGCCTAATTTCAGCATGACAGGAAAAACAAATTGAAATGATTCTGATTGTTGCCCAATTTCTCTTTTTCCAGAAAAGGAAGTAGTAAGTTCTCTTTGTATTATTATGAGCTTAATGTTTAAATATCTCATTATACTAATGCAACTGAACATGCTGGATAAATTCAAGTCGAAATTGTGAACTACTAGAGGTAAGATTATAATGAAAATATTTGTTGTTCATTAAGCATAGTATTATTTTGCTACAATGACAAATATGTAAACAAAGTTTTGGCATATTTTTTAAGTATACATTTCTTTGCATTTAAGAGAAAAATGAGTAATACTTGTAATGTTCTCCAGGGTCTATACCACTAGGAATATACATGTTCATTTCTAAATTCTTAGATTTAAAATACATCTAACTTACAGATTTGGTATAATATCTATTTTTTTTAATTTTATTTATTTATTTATTTATTTATTTATTTTATTACATCAGTTATTTTTATTTTAAAGAAAGAAAAAAAAATAAAAACAGTGGTACAAAATCTCAAAACAAGATTTTAGGAGAGTCTCTTTGTCATTTTGTATACTACTGTCTTCTGACCTTTGGTGTAGAGCTTAGACAGAGTTATTACCTTAGCACCAGGTCCGGATCTATGAAGTTCGGATTCCTCCAGGTGGGTGTTGTTTGGTTCTGGCTGTGTGCTCCACTTCTTTCTGCTGCAGCCATTAGAGTTGAACCCTTTGTGTCTCTTTGGCAAGATGTTCTGCTTCTGAATCAGCTGTGTGGGTCTTGCCTCTAGCCTCCTTGCAGGGAGTTCTGCTGAAGGGTTCCCTGCTGGGCCTGCGCTCCGGGTCTGTGCAGGATCCCGCGGCCTGGGTCGTCTCCAATATCTATTTTTAATGGCTGCATATTATCTTCTTCAATATAGAACCACAAGTTTTGTAGAAATTAGAGACTACTAGAATTTTAATTAAAATTTAGACATTCACAAACAAATTTCACAGATATACATGAACACACAAACTATGGTTAGAGTCTTAAGGGCTAAATCTTTAATCAGTTATCATAAAAATCCTTAGACAATAAATTTTGTTATTAAGAATATTTGTTTGAAACTTTTACTTATCACATTTAAACATTATTATAGTTTACCCAGGATTCTTTTCCTCTCAAGTGAAATTGTTAAATAATTAGAGATATTCATACTGCTTAAGTAGCTTTTGGCTTTGACTTTAATAGTCTTTATATTTGATGCTTTCAATGCTCAAAGTAGTTTGTGGATCCAGAGTGTCACTACCAGAAGCTGAAAGGTAATAGAAATGCAAAATGCCCCACCGCAGTTTCATGAGTTAAGATCTACATAACAAGGTAGCAAGGTTATTCATGTGAACACTGTGATTTACATATGGGTCTGAACCCTTTTTTATTATGTATGTCAGAAGCTCTTTAACTTTCCATATTTTAGTTAGAGGTACAGAGATCCCTTGTTGTTATTTTTCCATGTAATTCAATTTATACATTCTCAAATGCATAGTGGATAGAATTATCACAGACTAATCAGGCCTTCATCCTTCCAAACAAGTAGATTATGAAGGTTTAAATAAAAAGTACAAGGTTTAAACTGAAAAGATTTTAGGGCTCCAGGAGGATCAAAACCTTCTAGCAGAATTTGAGATTCTCTGGGGACTGATGCAAAAACCTTTTCTGGGCATCCCTTGTTTATTTAATTTTCAAACAATGGAAAAGGATACTGCGGAAAAATGGAATCCTGAATGGGATCTTTGGAGTCAGTATAAAGTCTTCCCTAAGCAGTAAATTATACTTATTAGGAGACTATCTTATCTTCAGGTTGACATTCATCACAGGAGGAAAGCACCTGTTATAATCTCTATTTAGATAATGGGAATTGCAGTCAGGCAGTCCTTGGCTGTGGCCTCATCTTGTGCTTTGATACACCAAGGTGTCACAGGACCCTACAGGCCTCAGCTGGGACTGGAAATTCATAGAGGTTCACTTACTATGAATCTGCTTCTGTATCCAGACAAGGGGCCTAGGCCTGGGACAGACTCATGAGTAAACAAAAAAAGCCAATTGATTAATTTCAAATTTTCTCAAAGCTGCTTTGTAGTGGTCTCCATTAGTGAATGATCATCTTGATAAATCTACACTCATAAAGTCCAAGGACACTTTCAATATACTGAAAGTTATAACCAGGCAGTTTTCTTACTACTTCTCAGACAAGTTTTCTAAAGATTTTTATCACTAAAATTTTATTTTCACTATTCTATAACTTCACAGCAATTAAATAATTCAATATACACTGATGCATTTTAAGTGTTTTAACCCATGATTTGAGATCCATACATGTTTTTGCCTAAATAAGCAATCTCTTCATCCTATTTTTCAATGCCATTCTCATATGAACATGTAATACAGTTTGTCTATTCATTCAATTCATTGATTTGTGTGTGGACTTTTTCCAGTTATTGTCTATCTTAAAAATTTTTGTAGGTCAGGCTTTCTCACTTGTTTCCACTTCCCTTGGTAAATACCTAGGAGTAAACTTATGCTGTGAGTGAAGGTGTTTAATTTCATAAAGTGTGAAAATACTCAGACATCCAGCAAATCAACAGAAATTTAAGGTGACCACTCAAATTTATAATCTAGATTCCATTAATAATGGACTGTATGTATTTAATGACATGATTGTCTATTTTTCTATCCAAGTAACAATTCATTTAAATTTTTAGTAAGTCTCAGAGATAAGTACAGTTCTCTCTTGATAAATCAGCACAGATATTTAAAATGAAATTGACACAAAAAGGGTATGCACACTTTCTGTTTGTTATATCAGCTCTAGATAAATAATTTAAACTGCTGTCAAAATACACATTATTAATATTGTCCAAAGTTTCTTTTTTTCATGCTCTTTTCTTTCCAATCAAATTTCTTTAGAATTTTGGCAAAATGCAAGTATTTTCACCTTGTGTTTCAGTCAATTTTTTTTAGTTCTAGAAATTCATATACAATAGAATATTATGATTGGGAATGACATATTACATTTCCATTTTGCTATTCATTTGTATCATTCTTTTCTTCAATGTAAATGCTAATTACAAATGGCATTTGTCAATATAAGTGGAAATTAGGGGTAAGAAAGAGAATAAAAGAAAAAGAAAGTGTTCAAATGACCAAGTTGTGATGAAAAAACAAAAAAAATTGAGATTTTGGAAAGAAATTATATTTACATAACATTGATTTAAACTTAGAACTATTTTCATAAATATGTAGATTAGGACAGGCCAAATAGCTCAGCGGATTAAAGCACCTGCAAGCAGGTTCAGGGGCTGGAGGTTTGATTGCCTGGCCTGCCATGCTGCCCCCCTCCACTGTGGCGCACTAAGGTGGCAAATGAGACTGGGCATGGTGGCGCGTGCCTATGAACAGGAGAATCACTACAAGTCCAATCTTGTACTAAGACCCTAAAGACCTTGTAGACCCTTCTTTAAAATACAGAAAATGAAATGAAATGAAATAAAGACAAATACTATGTAAGTTAATAAAATGTTGTGATTTTCTTTTTGTAAATCCTAAATTTGACAAGGATAATACATAACCTATACATAAACTTAAATATAGCAGAAAAGCGAGAAAAAAAGTAATTAGTAATCATGGAAATTATCTGACTGTAAAGATTTTGGGGGGAAATCTCATACATTTTCATACATTTTGCTATTGTTATTCAATTATATTCAATGATTTATAATCTCTCAGGGAAAAGATAAAGTGCTCAAATTATTTCTTCATTAAATTAATCATGTTATATTTTTCTGAAAAACGATAGTATTTTGCTGCATTTAATTGTTTCATTAGACCTTTCTCTCAGTGTACAATGATACAAGGTGAAAATTAAAGGAATTGAAGATCAAAAAAATGATGACATTAATGTTCTGCCCTGAAACGTTTATTCTTTCTTTCTGTTACATATATTTGTTCATTTTAGTTTTAAGCATTGCCTGATTTGCTCCTTCTAATTTTCAAACAACTAGCCCTTTTGTATTTTTTTAAAAAATATTTTTAGTACAGGGCCTACAGAGTCTCACTACACGGTTTGTACCCATAGGGAACCTTCCTGTTTTTCAGCCTCCCAAACGCTGAGATTACAGGAGTGTGGAACCACGCCAGTCTCATTCACTGTCTTATTGCTCCCAAGGTGTGGGACTGTGATTTCGGGGATCAAACGCAGGTCCCTGTGACTGCCTAAGCAGGAGCTTTAATCCACTGAGCTATCTGTCTAGCCCAAGCCTTTGTATTTTCATTATGTGGCAAGTAAATTAGTATTCATTCAAGCAGTGTTTTCCAATGTGTGACACTTTTCTCAAATGAGAGCACACCTAGGTGTAATATATCCTGACACAATTGTTTTGTACATTTAAAGAAAGACCTACTCTCCAGGATTCAGAGTACATAATCTATTTGTTCATAAGGAGATGACTACACTATGAAGCACAGCCACTGTCTTGTTCAACTGGTAAGATCCAGTAGCAAGCAGAGTTTATGACCTTGGCAACAGTTCACTTGCACAGATTTAGATATGTACAGTGGCTTCCGGAAGGATGTGTGTCAATCGAAAGTGAAAGTGTATGAGAAGTCTACTAGGAAACAGAGTAGAAGGACAATGGTGAATAACAGTGCTAAGAAAGATTAGCTACCATGCAAAGGTTTAGAGATGATTGTGCTCCTGTGTGTGTAAGGGACACAGCCAGCTACAAGAAATGTTACATTACTGAAATTTGTCTCACTGAGCAAACGCTCTTTAGTGTTTACAATTTCTCATTCTTTCCTTTCATCAGTTTTTCTAGTTAAAGCCAAAGAGAAACT
The DNA here is from genome assembly GCF_000260255.1 of Octodon degus. Classification (NCBI taxonomy): domain Eukaryota; kingdom Metazoa; phylum Chordata; class Mammalia; order Rodentia; family Octodontidae; genus Octodon; species Octodon degus. The sequence goes on along the minus strand of NW_004524582.1, from coordinate 6,881,129 downwards.
TTTTTTTCTTTTTAAATTTCATATTCAAATTATAGAACATAATAGACATTCGACTTTGGGACTCTAGCAAGGAAACAAAATCAGGTAGCATCGCTTTACCTTCACTCCATTATATGATGGATTAATGTGTTGGAAGTAATAGAAACGGGTTTCCTATTTATAAATACATAATGTGTGAACATTACCTGTTAAAGTTAAATTAATTATTCACAACAATATTTTAAAATAATATTTTGACAAGGATTACAAATGCACCACCTTGTGAACTGTGGAGAATGTATTTCAGTTTTCATAACTACTTTAATTAGAATTATTATAATGGAGTTAAGTCCTAGAAGAATTAGAAGTGAAAACTTGCCAACATTGTATCAATCACAATTTTAACTTTAAGCCTTCAAAGTTCCCTATTAAAATATATAACAATGAGAATGCTTCAGCTCTAGGATTGAAAATGAACTCTGGCTGCTAAGTCATACAGCTTGAATTAAGAATAAGTTTTAACCATAATTAGCAAATTCTAGATTTGTTTCAAAGCTCTTTTACATGACTCAAAGAAAGAACCTTTGTGTGGTTGCTCTCTATTTTCCTACCCAGATTGATTGCATAATTATTCTACTCTTCACTTGATTGAGTCCTTACAGTTACTGAACAATCAAGAAAAAGCCAACCTAGCTATTTGCATTTGAACCTATATTTAGGGATAGAGTTGTCTGGAAAGAAGTGGAGAAAATTAACATCATTATTACCAGAAAAAATATAAGAAGAAATAAAAAAGAGTAGAATAATATATGTAAAAAACTTGTCTTCACTTAGACTGTAATGTGGAATTTATTAAAATTCTAGGATAATTTCTTAATTTTATGGATTTTTAACATTATGTATTCAATACCATTTTAGGCATTTCAAATAGAAAATGAAAAAGGAGAAAGAACTGAGACATGATCCACACACCCCAACACACATTATAGGGGAAGTAGAGACAGATTTTCAAGCAAAATTGTACAAAACAAAATCATATATTGTGAAAATAGAGAGTAAAATCATGCATTTACACAAATAGAGGTCAAATAAAAATCACTGTGAAGGTAGATAATGGTTTCATAACACAAGTGAATTGAATCTGAATGAAGAGAACACGCTCTCCGGTTCATGGGGAAAAAAAGAATGCCTTCCTGGGAGCTTGTACGTTCATGACAACAGAAGAAAGAATATACTATAGGGTGACTATGAGTTGTTTTTTGATATTGAAATCCAAGGGATAATATTTATAAATACACTCACACAAGAAGTATTAGCCAACTAAGAATTAAGAATACCAGTTTCTTTTTTCTTTTTTTTTTCCCTTTCCTTTCCTTTCCTTTCCTTTCCTTTCCTTTCCTTTCCTTTCC